>NC_134490.1:42952260-43124760 GCF_040206685.1 Ascaphus truei
CCACTGACATTGAATGCATTTGCAATGAATACTTTGTGGGGTGTGCTACTAACTTATTAGCGATGATGACCCCTCTCTCCTTTGGGCTTCCCGCTTTCTCTCTCTAACCTCTTCTTTTGGCCTTCAACAGTGGTCTGCAGCCAGCACCCACAAGGATGGCCACTACCTAGATCTGGTTTTCACTCAAACCTTTTCTCTCTGATTTTCTCCATTTTCCCCCCCCTTCCTCTCTCTGACCATCACCTCATCTAATTTTCTCTCTCTCACTTCTCGGTCTACCCCTCGTTTCTGCAGAGACATGCGCTCTATTAACCTACCAGCTTTTCATTCCACTTTACGAACCTCCCTCAGTTCTGCTCCAGACCCTGACAACGTGGCCAGGCACTACAACTCTGCTCTATCCTGATCTCTTGATCTACATGCCCCGCTTTCTCTCTGCCGTTCTCGCCCTTCTAACCCCAGACCCTGGCTAAATTCCCACACGCGCATGCTGTGTTCCTGCACTCATTCCTCTGAATGCCTCTGGAGGAAATTTCACACTCTCGCAGATTTCCTTCACTACAAATTTATGCTATCCTGTTTCAACTCTGCCCTCTCTCACGCTAAGCAAACCTACTTTTCTTCACTAATCAACATGCACAAGTCTAACCCACGCCAACTTTTCTCTGTCTTTGACTCCCTACTCAGACTATCCTCAGCTGCCTCTTCTTCCTCCATCTCACCTCAGGACTTTGCCGACTATTTTAAGGAAAAAGTGAAATCCATACGTCAGGTCTTCCCCTCTGTATCACCCTCCCATCCTGCACCTCTTTCTAACTCCTCCTGCCTTCCTTGACTCTCTTTCCCCCCGCTGTCAGAGGAGGATGTGTCGTTACTGATCTCCTCTTCTTCTTCTACCACCTGCCCTCTTGACCCCATTCCCTACCATCTCCTAAAACCTCTTGCTCCTACTATAATCCCTACGCTCACACACATTTTTAACTCCTCCCTCTACTCTGGTACCTTTTCCCTCTTCCTTCAAACATGCAACAGTCATACCATTACTCAAAAACAGCAAGCTTGACCCTACCTGTCTTTCTAACTATTGTCCTGTCTCCCGCCTGCATTTTGTCTCTAAACTCCTTGAACGTCTTGTATTCTCTTGCTTGCTACATTTTCTGAACACCTATTCTCTCCCAGACCCTCTACAATCTGGCTTCCACACTGCTCACTCCACTGAAACAGCCCTCATTAAATTAACTAATGACCTCCATGCTGTCAAAGAAAGAGGTCATTACACTCTGCTCATATTACTCGACCTCTCTGTAGCATTTGATACTGTGGACCACCCTCTTCTCCTTCACATTCTCCATACTCTTGGCATTCGTAACCAAGCTCTATTCTGGATCAATGGAAACAAAAAAACAGCGCACAACGCCAATAGTGAAATATGTAAACACAAATGTGTATTAATAAAGGGATAATTATACTGCGTACATCAGATATAATAAAACAAGCGTTTGGTGTATAAACACTGGTTACCACTCGGCGACAGCTGGTGTGGAAGTCAGATGTTAGCTTCTTACAGCAGGTATTGCATACAGCAGCTACGGAGCAGGGCTCTCATAGGATCATCAGGCGGTCGGCGTCTCCACAGGGGGTGCCCTCCAGAACAGCTGGGCTCCGCAGTACGAGATGGTGCTCAGTGGGTCCACCGATAGTCCTGACTCAACCGGAGCAGCTCGTGAGGTTCCGCAATCAAGACTGCTGCACACGGGGGTGAGCCTGATGGCTGCAGGAGCAACCTCCGCGTGTACCGCTACCTCTCCGTCACGGGACGCTGCGTGATGACGTCACCTTCTCAGCGACAGTATACCGATCGGCAGGAGTGTATCAGAGTCACTGCCTGACGCGGTAATTCCCAAAGGTTAGGTCCGACACAGGCGATACATTGTTACCTGGTCCCTGCTTCCCTCTTTCATATACAAGACATTCTGGATCACCTCTTGCCTTTCCCATCATACTTTCAATGTCTCTTTTGCTAACACCTCTATCGATCTCTCTGTGAGGGTACCCCAGGGCGTTGTCCTTGGACCTCTTCTCTTTTCTCTTTACACACTCTCTAGGTCAGCGGTGCGCAAACTGGGGGGCGCAGGAGATTTGTCTGGGGGGGGCGCGGGCGGTTGCAGAGGCCCTGCACACTTCCCCAAGGCATTTAATTAAATGCCGGGGATCACGTGAGGCCTCTGCAACCGTATATTTACCTTGATTCAGACACTCGGTGACGCGTCGCCATGGCAACGCGGCATCAAATGATGCCACGGGCCATGTGATGTTACGTCACACTCGTCAAATGACGCAGTGGGTGGCGTGATGTCACGTGACCCCGAGCGTCATTTGACGCAGCTCTAAGGTAGGGAATGAGGGCGCCAGCATCTAGGCAGGGAAGACAGGAGGGCGCAGCTGGAAAAGTTTGCGCTCCCCTGCTCTAGGTGACCTAATCACATCTCTTGGGTTCAAATATCACCTCTATGCTGATGACACACATTTACTTTTCTACCCCTGACCTTACACCTGCTGTACAGACTAAAGTTTCTGAATGTCTCTCTGCTATATCATCCTGGATGGCCCTATGCCGACTTAAATACAGAGCTCGTACTTGCTCCCAAACCCTTGCCCTACTACCTCCTTCCACATTACTTTTAGAAGTACTATCATTCACCCAGTAACCCAAGCACGCTGCTTAGGGGTCACACTCGACTACTCTCACACATTCAGAAGGTAGCTAAAACCTGTCTTTTTTTTCCTCCACATTATTACCAAGATACACCTTTTCTCTGTTGCTTGACTGCAAAAACTCTGACAGAGACCCTCATTCTCTCCCGGCTTGATTACTGTAACCTCCTGCTGTTCGGCCTCCCTGCCTCTCACCTGTCTCCCCTACAATCTATCCTAAATGCTGCTGCCAGAATCACTCTACTCTTTCCTAAATCTGTCTCAGCGTCTCCCCTGCTGAAATCTCTCTCATGGCTTCCTATCAAATCCTGTATCACACACTCAATTCTCCTCCTCCACTTTTAAAGCATTACACTTTTCTGCCTCTCCTTACATCTCAGCCCTAATTTCTCACTATACACAATCCAGACTCTTGCATTCTGCTCAAGGATGTCTTCTCTCTACCCCCTTTGTATCTAAAGCCCTCTCCAGCCTTAAACCCTTCTCACAGACTGCCCCACACCTCTGGAATTCCCTTTCCCTCAATATCCGACTAGCGCCCTCTCTATCAACCATTAAGACCCACCTCAAAACACACCGGCTTAAGGAAGCGTATGAGTAGCTCCATGGCTGATAATTAACACCTCATACATAAACCTTGGCCCCTTGCAGACACACTTACCAGAACACCCATCTACTGTCCCTCTGTAGGTTCTTCCTACCAACCAATTAGATTGTAAGCTGTTCGGAGCAGGGACTTCTTTTCCTAAATAGTACTTTTATGTCTGAAGCACTTCTTCTCTTTATGTGTTATTTAAATGATTTGTTATTTATAAGATTGTCACGTGTATTACTGCTGTGAAGTGCTGTGTACATTAATGGCGCTATATAAATAAAGATTTGCATATATTAGTAAAACGCAACCCAAACCACAAATATTAACCTCATTCTGAGAGCACCCCTATTGCCTCACCCTCTCTCAACACTGCCCGCAATTTTCAATTTGTCCCATTTTCTGAAGAGGAGATTACACAAGTGCTCCTCAAATTAAAACTAAGCAGCCAATGTGGACCTGACCTACTGCAATTAAAGTTCCTAAGACTTGGTGCCCCAGCCATTGCTAAACCAATTGCTTCCATAATCTTCTCTATTCTGTCTGCAGGCCATATCCCCAAGATCTGGAAAACTGCCAGAGTTGTCCCAATCTTCAAAAGTGTGGACAAAAACACTGTCTCAAACTACAGGCCAATCTCTCTTCTCCCAATACTATCCAAAGTCATGGAAAAATGTGGTCGCATTAAGCAATTACTATACCAAGACAAATTTCCCTAGCCGATTCCAATCTGGCTTTCACCCCAAACACTCCACGGTAACTACCCTCCTAAAAGTTTGCAATGAGATCCATTGTGGAATGGAACGGGGACAACTGACTGGTGCAATATTCCTAGATTTTGCAAAGGCTTTTGATACTGTTGATCAATTTATCTTGCTAAACAAACTCCAGTGCTCTGGAATAGGGAAGCATGCTTTAAACTGGTTTCATTTCTACCTATCAGGTAGATCCCAACATGTGTCTATCTCAGGCTCTAACTCCAACCCGTTGGATATGCTCTGTGGTTTCCCGTAAGGCTCTGTTCTGGGGCCTCTACTCTTCTCAATGTTCATCAATGATCTTCCTACAGATTGTAAGGGAGCTTCAATAGACATGTATGCAGAAGACACAATCTTATATCAACACAGCACTAGCCTCTCCGACCTTGAACACGTACTTCAATCTGACTTTTTGAGACTTGACAATTGGATTTCCCAAAACAAACAGTTTTTAAACACTGACAAGACTGTAACAATGGTATTTGGGACAAAGGCTAAATTTTTAAAGCTTCCAATGACTGAGCTCCAAATCAGAACCAACGCTAACACCATCCTAGCCCCTGTTACTAGTTTTAAATTCTTGGGCTTATGGTTTGACTCCCATTTAACATTTGGAATGCACATTGATACCCTGACATCCAAAACCTATGCAAAACTAGGTGTACTTAATAGGAACAAATCCTCCCTAAGTCTGCGGGTCAGAAAGCGCATTGCACAGCAGATGCTAATGCCAATTATAGACTACGGGGACATGGCATACAGCTTGGCACCCCAAACCCACCTTGGCAAACTTGACACCATCTACAATTCAATATGCAGTTTTGTTCTCCAATGCAACTACAACACATCACTGCGAAATGCTCAAAGAACTAGATTGGTCATGACTTGAGTCTAGGCGTAAAGTTTACCTTCCAATACTTTCTGGGCAAGCTACCCATCTATCTGAACAAGCTCATCACCCCTACCACACACAGCACTTACCTGAGATCTGACTCCAAAAGACTGTTCATGGTCCCATGGTTCAACAAAGTATCCGGCCGCGCCTCCTTCTCTTACCGTGCACCTCACAACTGGAACAATCTTCTGGAGACTCATAACCACCACTAGTCTGAGTTCTTTCAAAACTAAAGCTGTCTCACATTTTAATCTGGTCTGTAACTGTTACATATGCCTATAATATATATTATCTGTAACTGTGCATACAATGTCTTGTATATAATGTATACACTGTTCACTTATGTAACTATGTATTTGTAAACATGTATTATTTGTCATTATAACTCTATGCCCAGGACATACTTGAAAACGAAAGGTATCTCTCAATGTATTACTTCCTGGTAAAACATTTTATAAATAAATACATTTGTGTTTGCAGATAATGCAATAGATGCCATTGATGAGTTTGCTTTTCTTGAAGGTAAGTTGCGTGTGTGATAACTTTGAATGAATTTTTTTATTGCCTTCATAAACATACCTCTTTGGATCACAGGCTATGTCTTACTTTTGAGAGGTAAACTTATTGTGATACTTTTTTTAGGGGATTAATGAGAGTTATTCACAGATTACATTTGTGTTTAGGCCTTTCAACACCTCACACCACTGTACAGTATTGGAAGATAACCAGGAGAGGGCAGTGTAAACCCTATTTTCTTCTGAAAAGTGCAGTCTCACTAAGGCCTCGGCCATGTTTACCGCTTGCTGGCGGAAGCGCGCTGAGGCGCGCTCCCGCTCAGCACTGAGCCCCTACAGCCGCAATTAGAGCGGCTTTAGTAGGGGCTCACCTGCGCGTCGGCGTGCTTGCGGAAGCGCAGGTCTTAGGGGAATTTAAAATCCCCCCGCTGGCCGGCACGACAGGCCGGTCACGTGAGCGGTTCGCCCAATGAGGGCGTACCAGCTCCGTGACGTCACTGGCCCGCCCCCGGCCAGTGACGCGCCTGCCCCGGGCCGCCCCCTGACAGCCCGCTTACAGCGCGTGCAGTAAGCAACCGCAAGGCCAGGGAAAGCACCCGCTTTCCCTGCGCCTCAGCGTACCTCAGTACGCCAGCAGAGAGCATGGACGAGGCCTAAGACTATACATTTCTTTATTGGCTTTTTTTTCTCCTGCTGAGAGACTTTCTATGAAATTCTGAAGTATTGTTCTGTTGTAAAGTGTCAAAAACTTTTTTTTTTTTTTTTCAAAACTGGTTTATCAGGAAAAAATACAACGGAAATGTAAATGTTGCAGACATCAGGACTAATATAGGTATTGTCCTATCAAGCAGTAGGTATTCTGTATTCCATTGAATGAGACAATGTTGTTTTTTTTTTTTGTTTTTTTTTTTGTTTTTTTTTTAACAACCATCTGACACTCACTGGGTTTGTTTATTTATTTTGAGAGAGAGACTATGCAGCACCAATTGGTTAGGTAGGCGTCACCAAAACAGATTATATTTGACAAGTTAATGATATGTAATGCAAGAAAAGCAACATGCTGGTTCTCGTACTGTGATTCCTGGGCTGCTTGTTACTCCCACGAGTTTAGGGGTGGTCACTAAAACCTTTCAAAATTCATTACAGGCTGCCCCATTGTATGTGTGCATTTTCTATTAAATGCTGAAGGTTGTTTTTTTAGATGGGGATACATCATGTCTTACATGTTTTTAATATATTTATACATATATGTATATCTATATATTGAATTAGAAGTCTAAAACTGAAGTTGTCTATGCTCTAAAAATTTGGGAACCTGTGCTTTAGGTAAACCGCACTTTTCAGGTCCTTTTTTTGGGGGGGGGGTTTACACAGTCACAATTTTTAACGCTCAAGTTTGTGCACAACATAACGACATTATGTTCCCTTAATGGGGCAGTTCCTTTGAAGACCAAGGTGAGCTAATGACAGTGGTATATTTTAATTGGTTAAATATAGGTGCTGATACCCGTTTACGTAAATCAGACATACATTTTAATGTTTCCTTAGTAACCAAATGCTTGGGTGTTTTTACAATCGTTTCCTAATCTCTGATGATGAAACTGTATATACATTGCAGGATATCTACTTTTCTAACGTAAAATGTTGATCTATACTTGTTTTATTTCAACTAATTATGCTGCCAACATTGGCAACAGAAAGGAAAATAATTAAATATGAATAGAATTACATGGAGCTCAATTTGCCCACTATAACTTATATAATGTGTGGATGAAACCTATTCAAACTTCACATTGCAAAGCCACTATAACCAGCCTCACACCGAAGAGACCCAAAAAGTTGAAACGGCCGTCTGTGAGCAGGGTTACAGGCTGTGCACGTCTTTAACCCAGGCTGTGCTAAAAAGCTGTGTAATATGGCAGGCATGTGCTTATAGGGGTCCCTGTTAAAATGGACATGAAGTAAAAGGTGACACTGTGTGCTCATTTGCGTGTCATTACCCAGAATCCCTGGCTGTATTGGAAGCACTGTATGCCAAGAAATAATGGTGAAACGCAGGGTTGCAGACCTGTCTGAGATGGGAATGTGCTCACAAGTGATATTTTTATTTACTGTACGGTGGAGGGTTTTTGTCACTTTTTTACATACCATAACTTATACAATGTGTGGCGCTGAATAAAATAGAAACATGTTAATTTTTACACAGAATGCAAATTAGTGAACATTTCTTAAAGGTTAATTAAACACTTAAGGAAGATATAAAGTTGTTAAAAAATGTTTTTGTTTGCCTACTAAGTAGGACTGTCCTTTAAAACACAGTTACAGTATATTGTCCATTAAATAAAAACTGTTCTAAAATGACATTTTATTTGTTTCAAATAATTACTTATATTATCCATTTAGAAATATTTGAAACTCTCAATAATATATACTTATGCAGATTGTTCCTTTTTTAAATGTTACATTTGTCTTATTTTTCCTTAGGTGCTTTAGATTGACCCTCTGAACACAGTATTGAAACCACTAAGAATGAAGAATCATACAAACGAATATGTATGGCTTGCTTGTAATATTTATGTATATCTTAAATGTATATTTTTATAAAGGCTTTGCAGGTGCTTGTATTATAGAATGTCAATTTGGAACAGATGTTGACATATTACAGTTCTTCTCAAACATGATCCCAGAACCATGTTCGTTTCTTTAATTTAAATTTCAATATCTTTTACCTCGAGGTGTGTGTGTGCGCGCGTGTTCTCTTGCAATCAGACGCTTTGGGGACCCTACGGTTTTATGATAATTATGGATTTTTTTAGAAGATGTTCGTTGAAAAGAACCACAACCTAAAACAGATTGGTCACCCCAGCCAAGAAAATCATTCAGTTGTGTGAGACTCCGGTTTCCCATTATGAAACAAAAATGAAAAGGCTGTTTTAACCCTTTGGGTGGCCAAGGTGCCACAGCCCCTCCAGTATGTCATGATCTCCCTTAGGAAATGAGCAGAAAGCCCATCACGTAGGCACTATGTCATGGTGCCCCTGGAGTGGAAGACCCCATGACGTGGTGAAAGTTATCTTCCACCCACCATGGAGATATATTTTAATGTACACAAATTTGTGGTTAATGAAAATATACTTCCCGTGTGCAATTTTTATATATAAAGGCAACCATTTATACAGCTTTTCACAGAATAGTGAGCTATTCCCTGCAGGTTTGATAATTGAAATATTAAGATGTTTCTTTTATCATCCATAGCCATTACCAAATACACTTACAGAGTGGTCCTTGTGAGAAGAATTATGTTAAATGGAAGTTCTCGAGCACATTTGTACAAGCGGAAACAACCCAAAAGGTATGGGATAAATACTTAAATAACTTCCAAGTACACATAATACAGCTTCTCACGTGTCACTTCAGATAAATATCAGTCCAATATATTCACTATTGACTAAATCGCTTTTGTATGTCCTACAGTATGATAAACAGTAGGAACCTACGTATATATGGAGACAATTTTGTCATTTAATTGAATGTAAGAGAAAAACAAAAACACAATTGTAGACTGGAAGATCCCACTACTCTGCTCCTATCACATTAGTGAAACTCACTAGTGGCTGAAGGATGGGTATGCACTCGTACATTGGCTCCATAAAAACAGTGACCAATCACTCATTACCCGATGAAGGCACAGGGCGTGTTTTGCATGGGAATTCGCAGGGATTCCTGCACTAGAACACGGGTTATAGATGAAAGGATTCTGCATACCCTCTTGAAATATTTACAAGCACATGTGCCTGATTCCATAAATTCAAATGGGAATTGCACCTTTAAGGAATGCACATATATTACAAGATGTATCAACTTCTGTGACTTTTATTTTGTTTTTAGTGTCAAAAATCTTTCACAAGTTTCACAGTACATGTATCTCCCTGCCTGATACTGTCTACGCCAAATGTAGGAAGCTTCATTATCCCGCTTCTAATATCTCACAAGTAGTGAGTCAAAACGGAATCTTCCTAAGGCCTCGGACATGGTCAAAAAGACCGTGCTGAGCCGCGCTGAGGGGAAACATTATCCCCATCAGCGCGGCTTTAGACGGCGCTTCCGCAGGCGTGCGGAGGCGTGTGGAATTGAAGCCGACAGAGAAATTTAAGTTTTCCCGCTGAGGGAAGCGCAGGGCTACTAAAGATGTCACACACATTAAACCAATTGAACATACATGCAAGCACACGTATGCATTCCCTTTGAGTGAACTTTAGCCATAAGCTCCCCAATAAGAGCAGCAATCCCGGCAGGTTTTTTTCCCCCCCCCCCACATTTTTTTTTATATATGGATGGAATTTGGGGGTTCCAGAGCCGAACCTGTTATTTTCAGCTCAGCCCTCAAAGTTCGAGATGCTTATGGATGAAGGTACCAGTGTCTCTGTCCCCTCCAGGGGAAACAAAATAGTGTTTTTAAATGTCACACGTCACCCGTTCATTCTTTCTATTGGCATGCATGAATAGTTGAGAAAAAATGGTTGAGCTTATTGTATTGGGTTTTTTTTTTTTTAGCTTTCCATTGAAGATAAGTCGTTTCAAGCCTAAATAATAAAGATGTTATATGGTCTATATACATTATATATTCAGCATGTAACTAGTTAGAATAAGTAATTTAGTAGTAAATTAGAAATTATATTGGAAAGTTATCAGCTGCCTCTGCACAGATCAGATAAATCAGTCTGAAGACAGGCAGGTGTAGAAATGCTTTTTGTGATTTTAGAAACGTGGTATGTTTTAATGTCTGCTGAGTTGAATAGTATATGGTCTTGAGTTTGAAATCAAAGTTTAGTTAAATAGTTTAGACTGTCTAAGGAAATCTATAAAGAGTGCACTCTGATTTCTATCAATACAAATAATTTAACACCAAGCTAAGAACCAGCTAAGTATTCTCCACTCTATAACTAAATTCTATATAGAAAAGCATGGAAATGTGTGCGCTAAATTACAGTAACCTGTGTGCACAGCAAAGATCAGCTGTGCAGTGGAACTGTTGCGCCCCACCTGTTGGGGTGACGGTGGTGTAGGGAGGGGTATAATCAGTTTTAAGTGGAGTGTGGTCTCCTGGATTGCAGGGTTGGGTATATCAACTCATAGGTGCATATGGAAATATCCCTTGCTGTAAGAAGATAAATAGATATGACATGAACCAGTATTAATATTGTACCACTGTGGTTGGTGATCGAAAAGAAATGAACCTAATTCAAAACTGTAAACCCACTCACAGGTCACAGCAAGTGTTCTCTGATATAACCTAGTGAGAGAAAATTACAATTGGTACTGTGTTGCAAGAGTCCTTGGTAATATCCGTCCAATTGGGGATATTTGCTGTCAATGCTGCCCAAGTAACAGGGTAACCAATCCTCCAGTGAAGTACCTCAAAAAGAAAGGGTGCAAATAGTAGCAAATGCACAAAACTTTATATAGGTAAAATACTCGATGCATGAAGTAACAGGAAATAAATAAAAGCAGGGCAATTGTCTGTATTGGATTGTAGCTTAGCATGCCAAAAAAATAAACAATCTACCAGTTTTGTAGCTTTCATTAATATAATATATTGCTTGTTATTCGGAATTCCATAATTCCTATGTTAGTCTTTATTGTCCTTGAACGTTTGCGGTTTGAAAGTATCAAAATTCATTCCCAGGGAGACGAATGGGAACAGATGAAGCTGGTGACACTTACCCACTGGCAAACTAAGTCCTACAGCCACACTGATCAATATAACAATTAAATTTAAAAAAAAATTATATCAAGGACCTTGTTACGTATGGTATCTAGTATGTAGTAGCCCATTGCAGCACGACCAGCAAAAACTGTCAATGGCTTAAAAAATGTCACTGCTTCGGACCATAGTGAATGCAGCCCTAAATGTAAAAATACTTCAACTGGTTTACATTGCTTTCCATTCAGTGCCAAAATACCTTGTGGCACAATGTGCCACTTACATTATAATTTCAGGGTCAAGCGCACATGACTGACCCCTCCCACTATATTCCATTGCCATTGTCAGAATACACAAGCACACTAAGGGAAAACCAGTTAAACATATCATTATTATTAAAGAGGCAATCAAAGAAATAATATATATATATCCAGCCTTTATTGAAATGGATTACGTAAATTGGCGATTGATTTGTTCTGGTGTGATTGATTAGCAAAATTCTGCTTCCCAGGGTTCACTAAATGGCTGCATTTCAGTTTTAAATCAATCCTTCAGTCAATGTAACTTGGCAGCTACCATGTATTCTTATATTACTAAAGTAACAATTTACAGCTCAAACTGCTGGGAATATTGTTAACAAATTAACACAGGAAAGTGTTGCAAATATCTTCCACTGCTGGGTAATTGTGTTAAAACCTGCTATAGAAATCAAAAGATGCTCCGTATAGTAAAACTGCATTAAAAAATGGTATGAAGAGTTGAATTTTAAGATTTAAAAAAAAAACAGGTATTAAGTACAGTATTATATAATACTACAGAATTGATTTGTTTAAATAAAAAAAAAAAAAAACACTTACAATATTGCTTGGATTGTTTAACTCACTTTGGTCCTTCTTACTAGGGTATCATAACTAAAAGAGTTGTTATTTTTACCTTATTGCTTAGAACATTCACAATGGTATCGATATTTAAGATTTCTCCTTCATTTATATTATGTGGAAGATGACAAAGATAGGTGTAATTGGGATGGAAATGGTAAATCAAAATATGGAACATAAAAATGTTGACCCACATAGGAGTAATTTAACATATTGTCCAGCATACTGTATAGAGACTTTTTAGTTCTGGGTATATTTAAGCATTAGGCTTACAATGGCGTAGTATCACATTTGAGGTGTTATATGGATTATTGTTTGTTTATTGTAGCTACAATGGGCCTCTCTACTTAAAGTGTTACATTTAACAGGCTTTGATGTGGATTGTTCAGTTATTTTAGCCCCCCATTTATCTACTGAATTGAATTGGCAATTCACACTTCCGTAAAACCTGACTTAAATTCTCAAAACAATTACATCTAATACTGTATACAATAAGCAATTTGATCTCCTATTGTATGCCAGTGGCCAAACTAACTGAAAAAGTATTCTGGTTAGAATACATGGGTGTTTATGTTGTTAAAAGGGTGCTGATTTGAACTAAAGCTTCTTTTGTTTTGCTAAATTCTGTTGAAGGGTACAATCCCACTTAGGACTAAAGAGACGTAATGGCAGTGGCATATTAAATGTTAATTTTAAAAAACATGTTTTACTTGTGTAACTTCGTGTGGAAAGATCCACACACTGACACTGCCCCCTTGTGGGTTCCTCTCCAATGGGCTGTGGACATGTGACTGTAATGGACATGAGCAGCCAATAATAACAGCTGTAGAAGAGGAGTCGACTGAGGGAGAGGAGCATTTAAAGTGAGTGGCTGCCATGCTGAGTCAGATCTGCGCAGACCTGAGTGCTATCAGGTTCAGTCGATGATTGGGGAGAGTGCATGTGGCAGCAAGAGAAGAGAGGTACAGGGTCATGCCGTCGAGAGTTACAGCGCCATCGGAGGGGACCCTCATTGGCTACCAAGGTACATGCAACAGTACAGCTTACACAGTGTCATAAACCAATAAACCCTAATTGGGTGGCTAATACACCACTGACATTGGTTCACACCCATGCAGCGTTATTGTATTCGTATACTGTGTGTAGTGATCCTCGGCAGAGAGCCATAAGATGCCCAAATTGGTAGTGGATAAGTAGACTAGTTGTACAGCTGAACCCCGTTATAATGCGGTGCTCGGGGTACACATAATGAGACCGCGTTAGAACTGGGATCGCGGGGGGAAAATGGCCGCTGTGATCATGACTTACCTGGTGCAGGGGATCCAACACCACGGGTCAGCCATCGCGGGGGGTGGTGTCTGTGTGTCTGTGTGTCTGTGTCCGTCTCTGTTACCAATAAAGCTTTGAATATATGTTTGTTTTTTTTAAACATCTACTCAAATCTTTATTGGTAACAGACACACACCTACATCACGTCCGCACAATGGTGGTGCAGGCGGCCGGGGAAAAAAAGGTTGGTGATGTTTGGGAGCCAAGCTCAGCCCGCATTATAAGTGGATCCGCGTTGTTCCAGATCGCGCTATAACGGGGTAGAGCTGTATTACTCGTATACCGTGTACATATTCTTCTTGTCTGACCATAGGCCACGTGTGACCCAGGGAAAGCCAGAAGGAAGAGGTAAGTCTTACAACGAATCTGAAACAGTGGAAAAGTAGATATACACCGGAGCGCTGGTTGTAGCGAGTTCCAGACCTCTAAAGCTGCACACGAGAAGGTGCGCCCATCCAGCGAAGGGTGCAGTACTCTGGATTACAACAAGTCAGTCAGCAGGACGCCAGTAGAAGGGAGGAGAGGCAGTGCCACTACTTCGGCGGCTACAGGAGAACCTGCACGCACCAGCTGGTCTGGAAAAGCCGTACCCAGGACTCCAGATTCATTAGCCGGAGAAGAAAAGCAACTGCCGCCAGCAGAGATGTGCAATTCAATGCACAATACCTACCTACCTCCTGTAAGTAGGATTTCAATTTTTGCTAGCGTGTGGAGTGGATACTATTGTAGTGACAGCTATGTGATTGTTTTTGTCTATTAAATGCCCTTTTTAAAAAAAATATATATCTTCTTTATTATTTCCTACCTCTGAGGATTTCATTAATCACTAAACATAAGGTTAAATATTGTTCTTATTATACAGTGTTACACCAAGTTTGGTATGTGTTTCTCATTTCATATGCCGAGTTCTACGTTGATCTTAACATCAAACATCGGAGCAACTGGACATTTCTATTGAAGGACATTGTTCACGGTTGTATTATTAGCTGCATTAGCAACACTTGCAAGTCATTACTCGTGAATTGGTACACTGTTTATATTAGCACTAGGCTCTTCACAGTATCTGTTTTTCACTATAGTTTCCCTATCTTATCTGGGTGGTCAGATTCACTGACTGGCAGCCTCCTAAATACACTATATCATATTAAGTGTTTTTATCACAGTGCACTATTTAGTCACATGCACCTATCTCGGTTAGCGCACTGTGAAATAAGATTTTTGTACCTGATGCTGATCTTTAAGGAGGATGGAGTTGGATTGCAGTGGATGACGTGAAGACTTCTAAAGGTAAGATAAATATTGAATGTATGTAATTGTCTTTTTTCAGGTTTTTTTATTGTATTTTTTTTTTTTTTAATTTTCATTGCCCATTGACTGCTAATGTATTAATCCGTGCCCCTTTAGGGTTATGAAGGCTACTGGAATAGGCCCACATGAGTTTAACACAAATGTAATCCGAGATAACCTAAGGCAGATGAGGTAGAGAAAGAATGGCAGAGAGAATAGTAATTAAACAGAAAGGGCAATAAATAGATGAAAGGAATAGTCAGAAATAGAACCATACATCCATCAACAGTGTGAAGGTGGGGGGGGGGGAGAGAAGGGGATACATTGTTAAATTTAACAGTCAGGGAGAAACATAAAACAAAATCTGATCCTGTGTAAGAAACCCCACATCAGTCGTAGAGGTAAGTCATCTTTTTGAAGTGAGACTTCTTTGCAGGCATCAAATCGACTTTCTAGGAGACGGAAGAAGGTAATGGAAGTGACGTCAGTGCTGGAGATAAGGCCGTCTGGCTGCCCTGACCAACACTCACCTCCATGCCTACAGTCCGTTCCGTCTCCTCCATCCAGCGATCTGCGCATGTCCTCTCTCCTTGATTCGTCTCGCCCATCCAGCATGCATGATGAGACTATCACTGCGCATGTGCCAATAGTTCATTTTCCCAACACATGCGTACCATCACATGGGGCACGAGCCCTGCGCATGCGTACCATCAGCACATGCACAGAAGCTATCCTACGCTTCAAACTGTTGGCCAAAGACAGAAGGGTCCTCGGTCTTTGTGCATGCGCAGAAGAATATTCTGGTCGATGCAGATGTGCAGAGGCCTCTGGAACTCGGCAGCTCGTCGCGCATGGGCAGCAGCAGCACCAAAGGAGAAGAGGACACAGAGCAAAGAAGTCACACACTGTCACACACACACACACACACACACTCACTATGTCACACACACACACACACTCACTATGTCACACTCACACTGTCTCTCACACACACTTTTTTTTTTAAATGCTACAAGTAGTTTGTCATAATACAGAACTGGTTTATTTTAAAATTTAAAAAAAAGCACACATAGGATATTGCTGGGTCTGCAGCTTTAAAGAGTTACATAGTAGAGGAGGTTGAAAAAAAGAAATGCGTCCATCAATTCAACCTATGCTAAATTTAGACAGATAAATTATCCTATATTTGTACTTGCAGTATATTGATCCAGAGGAAGACAAACCAAAAATCCCAGTGAAATATCATCTAATGCTATTTCATAAGGGGAAACATAAATTCCTTCCTATTCCACGTATTGCCAATCAGATTACTCCCTGGATCAACATGCTTCCCATGTTAATTTATTTGTAATATCCCTGTATACCTTTCCTTTCTAAAAAGATGTCCTACTTTTTTTTTTTAAGATGTCTATTGTATCTGCCATCACAGACTCCATGGTAATGAATTCCATATTTTAACTGCCCTTACTGTAAAGAACCCTTTCCTTTGTTGATAGTGAAATCTCCTTTCCTGAAACTGTAAGACGTATGACCCCATGTTACTTGTACTGCTCGTGGGATGAATAATTATTTTGGAAGCTCTTTGTATTGTCCCCGAATAAATGTGTATATAGTTATCATATCCCCTCTTAGACGCCTCTTTTGAAATGTAAACAAATCTGATTTAGATAGCCTCTCCTCATAAATCAGATTATCCATCCCCTTTATTAATTTGGTGGCTCTTCGCTGAGCTTTTTCTAGTTTCATAATGTCTTTTCTATGGAGTGGTGCCCAAAACTGTACTCCATATTTAAGGTGTGGTCTTACTAATGTTTTATAGAGGGGCATAATTATGTTTACTTCCCCTCCATCCATTCCCCATTTGATGCAAGATAAGATGCATTTAATTTTTGAATAATTTATGGAACTATCTGGCTATGAGAAGTGATGCTTCACTGGAGTGAAGCATCTTCTTCATGGTGTATTATTGTGTCTGTGTAGGTTCATTCTGGTTTGAACTTTTCATCTGGTTTCACCGATGTAGTATTTTTGCTCACATTTGCTGCATTGAATCATATATTCCACATTCCTGGATGTGCAGCAGTATGATCATTTAGCATTGAATGTTCTATGTTTGTGACTGGTTGTGGTCAGGGCAGCAGAAAGCTTTCCGGGGGCCCAGAACTAGAGTTTCTGTTGCCTGCCACCCCAGTGTCGGCGGCCTTGTGAGACCCCCCTCTCTTACTCTCTTCCCTTCTAACACACCACCTCGCTCCCACGCACCTCTATTTCTCACCTTCTCTATTCCCTCCCCTCCACAATCAAGCCCCCCCCCACCTCACACTCACACTCATCACACCCCATTCCGCCCTCCCTTCTTCACACCCCATTCTCCCCTCCCCTCATACACCATTCTCCTCTCAGCACACTTCATTCCTCTCCTCCCTCACACTCTACCCCCTCCTCACAATCCATTGCCCCTCCCCTCTTCACACGCCATGCCCCCATCCCCTCCTCACACTCTATTTGCCCTCACACTCCATTCAGTCCTCCCCTACCCTCCTCACACTCCATTCCTCCTTCTCACACTCCATTCCCCCTCCCCTACTTATGCTGTATCCCCCAATTCCCTCCTTATACTTCATTCCTCTCTCACACTCCATTCCGCCTCCATTCCCCCCTCACACTCCATTCCTTCATCATGCTTTAAAGCAACACCCCACCCTGTCTGTATTATTAATCTCTGGTATGTTTAGAATAGCAAAAGTTGATTTGTTAATTGTGTGCTGTTAATTGCCCATCTTGTAACAGGCACATTTATTGTGGGGAGGGTCCTGTGACTGTTTGGATGTATAAATTTAATACCAGTTTAAGGGACGTCTTAGCATCTTAAGAGTGCTTTATTTTAAAGTGAACATGTTTAAGTGAAAATATATAGTTAGACTATAATTTGACTAGAGGTGGACTGGGGACTGGATCTTTCTGCAAACTCTTCTACACAAGGCAACAAACAGTGAGCTTATCTGACCACACTTATCCCATGCTTGTTAAAACAAAAAGACAGGGCGCACAACGCACATAGTGAAGCACAAATAAAAGATAATTTTACTAAAAGATTAAAGTTCTGCGTACATCAATATAATGAAAATCAAGCAGTGGATTACTGGGGTTACCACACGGAAGAAATGATCACAGCTCTCCACTGGAATGGACGCGAGGCACTGGATACCAAGACGACATCCAAGGCAGCACCATACTGTTTGTCAAGTATATTCTTGGCTGGTGCCTCCCGGTCCCCTGCCTCACTGCCTGTCGGTACGGGTGTTTACTATTGCTACCCTGCCTGCCCTGTGTGTTGTTCGCCGATACGCTCTCTCCCCCGCTCCATGCTCTCTCCCCCGCTCCATGTGAGAAGGAGAGTGTCGTGACGTCATCAGAAGGTGCACCACGGGTCTGAGCGGCGAGCTGTTGGAGCTGCATTGCTGTAGGACTGACGGAGGCTTCTGAGCCTCATAACGGGACTTTTACACGGGACTCTTCACCGGTCCCCAACATCTGGTTACCCTGACTGAAGGTCTCACGGAAGCTGCTGCCTTGGATGTCGTCTGCTGGTATCCAGTGCCTCGCGTCCGTTCCAGTGGAGAGCTGTGATCATTTCTTCCGTATGGTAACCCCACTAACCCACTGCTTGATTTTCATTATATTGATGTACGCAGAACCTTTAATCTTTTAGTAAAATTATCTTTTAATTGTGCTTCACTATGTGTGTTGTGCGCTCTGTCTTTTTGTTTTTTCTATACCCCTAGGGGTGTCGAGCCACCCCTCAAGAAAGGCTGCAGACGTCACATTAGTGTTATTTCCCACAAGGTCAATTTATTGTTTATTTAAACTTTCACACTGCACTGTTTCCATATACACTGTTTAATCATGTTTTAGCAGCGCACTTTCACCCTTTTGCCCATGCTTGTTAGCCTGCACTTTTAACCCCCCCCCCCCCCCCTGTACACTTTATTTACTGGAGCCTCTCCCAGCACTTGACTGCCCACAATTGCCTCTCCCAGCCCCCCAATAAATTCGTCTGCAAACCGTGAACAGACCCTAGCATTGCAAATGCAGCAAAACATTTTGTCAAGGAAAAGGCATACCTCTGCTGTTTAGTCTGCACACATTCACTTGGCTCACAACAGCTTCATGCAACGTAGGCTAGGTCCCCAGTGCAGCTGGGGGGCCGTGCGCGCGACTCTCACCAGCTCCTTACCTGTTTCCTGGCTGTCCCCAGTCCCTCCTCGCTCCCAGGATCCCTGCACACTGTGACGCGTCAGCCGGCAGGGGCTACAACCAGTTTGTGATCCTGAGCGGCGTCGCGTCACGTGGTGTGGCAGGGAGCCAATCAGAGCGGTGGGGGGGAGAGCGAGAGGTGGGAGGAGAAGTCTGCTGAGCTGTGTTTTGTGTGTGTGATCGGGGGCATGTTTTTTTTTTTAGTTTGGCTGGCGTCATGGCCCCGCCCCCTCATGGCCACGCTCCCCGCACCTCAGAATGCCGCCTGTAGACCGCAGATGGCGGTATAGCATTTTGCACGCTCCGCCACGTCGCAAGGCAGGCGCGTGCAGTGGGGTCTCAGCCTATCCTACCTCTGATAATGTTCCTGCCAGTTATCTCAACTTTCTTGTGGCCTCATGGAAATGTTACTCTCTCTATCCACTACAAACTCCCTCCTGGCCCACACCCAACATCATCATACAGTATACCCTGGATTACTAAAAAGCCTTGCACTCTCTACTGAATGTTGGTCGAGAACTCTGAAAACCAGCCCACCAACCACTAATCATTCTAAACATCACAAATGTACAACTTGCAAACTGCTCACATTTCTATTTACACTGTTACTCTCTTTAGCTGGGAATATTAAACTTAACCCAGGCCCTCCCTTTTCAGCTCTGTTCCCATACACCTGAGAATACCCCATTCAAATTCCGAAAAAGGTCCATCTGTCGTCCATATAAATATCCTGAGCCTGCTGCTCAAACTGGATGAACTAAGGGCATGGTGCCTTATGCATAAACCCAAAGCCATCATTCTCACAGAAACATGGCTAACCCCTAAAACTCACGATGCAAATATCGCCATTCAGGGATACTCCATTTCTAGGAAAGATAGGTCAAAGAGAGGAGAAGGGGTGTTATTTTATATTGCAGACACCTTACAATTTACGCTGCTAAATTGCCCCCCAAGCCCACCCTCTTTTGAAATCCTAGTTGGCAAAATCTGCCTCCCCTTTTCTAAGCCCATCTTGATTGCTGGCATCTACCGCCCCCCTAAAGCCCCTCTACAATCCCTGACTAATATCACCCAGTTTCTTAGCTTAATTTAATCTCTGAATGAAAAGAGTGAGCTGCTAGTTCTTAGAGATTTCAACAACATTTAGGCCAACCCTAAAAACAACAAAATCCAGATACAACTCAAGTCACTTAACCTAATGTTAATGTTTTTCAATAATAATAATATATGTTTAATTGTGTTTGCAAATATATGCCTCGAAAGACTTATTGTACAGAAGCACAACACTAAATATCACAGAATTCACAATCCATACTACATTTTATTAAGGGCAAGGGTACAAGATTATACCATTAACCCCTTTGATGCTACAGTGGACAGCAACACATTAGGGCCGTTCTATACTGTTTGCGGCCATGCGAACGTGCGTACACGTGCCGCATGCTTTTCGTGTGTATGCTGTGAGTAAAGGCACTGTGTGTGTTTGTGTGTGTGTGTATAGAGAGTGTGAATTATGTATTAAATAATATTTTTAAAATAAAAAAAATGTAATAAAAATATTTTTTATTTATTTAACTTTGACACACACACACACACACACACACACACACACACACACACACACACACACACACACACACACACACACACACACACACACACACACACACACACACACACACACACACACACATATTACAGCGCCGGTAGCGGCGCGAAATCATTAATTTCTTCATCTTCCTCGTCGGTCCGCTCCAAGCTTCCTGCCGTGCGCGCGTGCAGCACCATTATAGAATGGCTGACTCGCCTCAGCCAACTAAAACTGGCGCGCACGGCGTGGCGCACGCACGGCGTAGTGCGCGCACGCACTATAGAACCAGCCTTAGGCAGGACAATCCCGCAATGCCAATCAAAAATGTTAAGTGTACAAATGGCATTTATTTTCCTTTTTTCACCCTAGACACATCATGTGAAATCATTCAAAAGTTTTGTTTTGAAGAAATATTCATCTAAAACACTTTCTCTTGGGTTTATTAAAGATGGCCACCATTGTGATTTCTGAAAACGTCGAAATAATTTAGCTCTGATTATTACAACTGTAGAAATCTTGCTGAATTATTCAGTTAATATAGGAGCGTCTAGGGCATTAACAAGAGCACCATGTATTGTATAATCTATTTGTTATGTATTGTATTATAGTTGTTTTTGCAGCTAGGATTTCAGATTAACATCTGCTCATCTAAACCGTAATGGTGGGAAATGAGTTCTATCCCTGTGGGCTGTCAATATCTTGCATTTTCAGTATACATTTCTGCATTGGACTGTCCTATTTGTTACAATTGCAAAACTCAGTTAATCAAAAAACTGCTGTGAGTTTAAAAGTTTGTGTCATGAAAGCTTTTAACTGTAGATAAAAGACAACTGAGCTGTCTGTATGACTTTAAAGTGTTTTTGTTTCCTTTCAAATGAACAGACTTAAAGGAGACTCAAAGCTACTTAGGGCTTAATTTGGTTGGTGCAAGCAGTTAAAGCAAACACCCCAAGCAGAGCAAGTAAATAAATGCAAAAGGTGGCCCGGCATGGGGGGATAACTTGGCATTTAAAACAACTCTTTGAAGTGTTTTGGATCACTGCCCCTGAGACATTTAAGTGTGGAAATTCAATTAGTTTAGGGTTTTGACACCACTTTTGTGTTGTATTAAGATTGTAATCTAAGAAACCTCTTGGTGTAGCTTTGCCATCAATATACATGTTAGATCTGTCCCCTGCATGGGCCCTTAGGATATAAAAGTCTGGGTTGGAAATCTTGGCATATATCCAGTATCTTGCAAACAGGAGAAGTCATCAGACATGGAGCATCTTTCACTGGCCATTTTGATTCATCTCTGCAGTTTGCTATGCTTAATTTGTACAGTTTGTAAGTATTATTTAATGCATTAACAACTGTTTTTTTTAAATGCATGTCAAATAAGGCTATATTACATAGTTATATATACATATTTAACATAACCTTGTGTTTCCATTTGATTTGCTTATAAATCCCCAAACTATGTGTCTTGTTTACAATTGAGATTATCATAATCCCCAAATTACTAATTTCTGTCCAACACAAATCCTCAAGTATTTAAAACTGAATTTCAATTTTTTTATTTTATTACTAGTGATACTTAGTTGTTTATACAGAATGTACAAGGTTATGTCACCCAAATGCTCTCTTGTAGATGCTGGAGTGGTGAGCAGGCAGAATGACAGGAGGAATTTGTTTGCAGAGAGAGGCTGTTGTAAAAGGCAAAGCAATTTTGTTTACATTGGACAAGGTGGGTTAAAAAAAAATTTGTTTTCTAAAATGAGGAAAGATTTCCTTTTGACATTGAAAAATGCTGTAGTGCAGTAGAAAGCTTTACTACAAGAAAATAGTATTTTAAAGCAATGCAATAAAACTATCGTTTTATAGCTTTATGCCATGAGTGGTGAAGTAATTGAATTTAATCTGTAGTTTTTCAGATTTTGCAAGTAGATACTGTCTGTCTGTGTGTGTGTTTGTGTGTGTGTGTTATATATAATTTACTTGTATTTATTTTGTAAACATGCACCAGAATTGATATGTAGAATATTGATTTTTAGTCACTAATTGGTCTCATAGAGCTTTATTTTAAAGCATATATGTCAACTTCTGAGGGCAGAAATCAGTGGGATTTCTATGTATGTATATTTATGTTTTTATATCGCCCACACTGTTTGCATATCTTTACAAAATAAGCAATGCATGGCAGGAAATAATAATGCAAGTAGTGAAACAAACTTCATTTAAAAGGGAAACCTGGCCATATGGAGTTTTCAATGCATGATTCGACTGAAAGGTGAGCATCAGTTGAAGTCTATATAATTGACAATGCTCCAGATGAGTGAGACTCAAAGAAAAGATGACATCTGTTTATTGTGTGTGTATTATTTTACAGATATATCTGGCAGCCCAGTAAGTGTGGATGTTGGGCTGTGCAGGTCTCACTGTGGTGTCCCCCAAAGAATAAACTCTTACAGTTCTGGGTTCCCAGGACTTTCAAAGCATTCCTCTATGCTGGACTTCCTGAAAAATAAAAAGGTGGGTCAATGTTATTATCTTTAACTGTATTCACTGCTATAGGGAAGTTGTTCATCAAAGTGAAGCATAAACAATTATTCACACATCTCTATTTACCATGCAGTTTGTTTCCTATCACACTTCCCAGAATGTATGCACACGAGTTATATGACTCACTCCCACTAAATAAGCAGATCACAGCAGAAACTGGGGAAAACACCAACTTGCAGTTTTTAACTATGCTGACACTAACCTGATGTTTTGCTGTATAATTGATTGTCACAGAATAAGCAAACATTTTGTATGCAAAAGTGAGAATATCTCTTTGTTTCCCACTGTGAAGGTGTGACCTTTTTTTTATGTCTGTCTTTTATTTTTCTTTCTCTCTTGCCCATACATACTCCCGTTTCTTTGTACATACTACCCCTGTGCTCTTTTCCTTTCCTCCTGGAATTTTTCTTCCTTCCCATCTCTCCCCCTGACCTTTCACTCTATCTGCCCATGCACCTTCTTCCATCTCTCTCTTGCCTCATTCACAGATGCTATTTCCTACTCCCCCTTCTAATCCTGTGCCCTCTCCCAGAATATCTCAGCTGCCCTCTTCCTATCCCATGCTTGCTCTTGTACCTCCTTTCATTCTCTTCCCCTGTGCCACTCACTATTATTCTCCCTTTCTACCCTCTCCTGGCTATATATGTATTTCTACTATCCTGTGCTAACTCTCTTTCTCTGCCCCACTCTAAAACCCCCTCTGGGAATGCACAGTCCCCTGATACAACCACAAGCCACAGGAGAATTCCCAAGAACACTGGGCAGTTGCCCTCTTAAAATGATGTGTTCATCTCTATTCAACATACATGTTCATCATGGGTATTGTTTGTAAATCCGCTTTGGAGACCACATAACATCTGGAGAACATTGTTTCTTGTAGTGTTTATAGAAAATAAAAGTTGCTCCAGCTTTTTTTTCCTCCAGGACCAATAAGATTATTCATATTAATTGCTTGTGAAGTATGAAACTTAGCCTGTGCCACAGGGAAGCAAAGATCGTTGTATTGGCTGTCAATCAAATATTCATACAAGGTGCATTGCTTTCATAGTCTGTACAGCATCCAATAGGCAAATCAAAGACAGAAAAAGCTTCATCAAATTGAAAAAACGAAAAGTAAAGAAGTCCGCCTGGTGCTGGCGCTGTCCCATGTATGTAGTGTAAACTGAAATTCCCGTGCAGCCGTCAGCAGGAGTGCTCCAAAATCTCCTGTATAGTGAGCCCGCCTGGGGGAGCTCACAAAGTGACACAAAGACAAAAGATAGAAAGTGCACTGATATTCAGTATGAATGTGATATGTATTAAAAGAAAGTCCAACAATAGGACTACATAGTACAAAAAAGAAAAATATGACAATAATACAAAATACAACTTACAACAAGCTAAAAACGGGTGCAAGTGAGGCCCGGGAGTCCTCACTTAGCAGTCGATGGAGTAGATGTTTGAGGTCTGGACCCGCAGTCTCCATCAGCTATGCTGACTAGCTCTCTCCAACCGATCCGTAGCTCCACCAATGGCAACTCACGTAACAGTCCCTCGTGACCTCTACGCGCTTCGCACTGCGTGCTTCGTCAGGAGGCTGTTACGTGAGTTGCCGTTTGTGCAGCTATGGATCAAGGTAGTGAGCATAGCTGACGGAGCCTGGGGTTCCGGACCTCTCACATCTACTCCATTGGCTGCCATACCGGATCACCCGGTCCTCACTCACACCCGTTTTTAACTTGTTGTAAGTTGTATTTTGGTATTTTGTATTGTAATATTTTTCTTTTTTGTTCTGTGTAGACCTCTTGTGGGACTTTCTTTTAATACATATCACATTCATACTGAATCTCAGTTGGCTTTCTATCTTTTATCAAATTGGAAAAACATAAACATTAATGAAAATAAATGCGTAATATGAATATTGAATTAAGATTTTGAACCATGATAACCTATTAAATTCAGCTGATGGAACGTAATCTTACATTTATCTCTCCTTGATTTACTTTCATTATAACATGGTAACAAATTAAAAACAGATTTAAATTGTTATATATCCTAGTTTTTTTTAAACAAGATAATATTTCAACATCATTCTATGAAGTTTTTTTTTTTATTTCCCCTCATTTTTCCATTTACATCTATATCGCTTACCCTTGTATTTAGTTTAACTAATGTGTTCTCGTGTTCCAACATCAGTACTATATTAAAATTTATATTAAGGAATCATGCACGTAGTTTTTTATATACATGAAAAACATACCTGTGAAGATGAAAGCTCTATTCACACTAGTAAATTTATGAAGCACTCTTGTTGGCCAATGAAAAATATATCACAACCCTTAATTAATCTATACTTATAATACTACTACTACTAATAATAATAACTTTATTTGTATAGCTCTTTTCTCCCAATGGGACTAAAAACACTTCACAATTATAAAAAGGAATAAAGAAGAAAACATTTAAGGTGATAAGAGACCAGACAAAAGGAAATAAACAATACAAGATGGGACGGTACTGTAGCTATTAAATGCCAGAGAGGTTGTGGTTCATTAATTAAATGCCTGGGTAAACAGGTAGGTCTTGAGGCTGTTTTTATTGATTTCCACAGAAGGGGCCTTGTGAACTGTATGAGATAGACTGTTTCAATGAGTGGGAGCAGTGTGGCTAAAAGCTCGGGCCCCAAAGGCTATTAATACATTGCACTATAAATTTCTGGGCAAGCTACCCGTCTATTTGAACAAGCTCCTCACCCCTACCACATGCAGCACTTATCTGAGATCTGACTCCAAAAGACTGTTCATGGTCCCAAGGTTCAACAAAGTATCCGTCCGCTCCTCTTTCTCTTACCGTGCACCCCAAAACTGGAACAGTCTACCGGAGACTCTCACTTCCGCCAACCGTCTAAGTTCTTTCAAAACTAAAGCTGTCTCACATTTTAATCTGGTCTGTAACTGTTACATACGCCTATAATATATTATCTTTAACTGTGCATGCAATGTCTTGTATATAATGTATAAACCTGTCCACTTATGTAACTGTATTTGTAACCATGTATTATTTGTCATCATAACTCTGTGCTCAGGACATACTTGAAAACGAGAGGTAACTCTGTATCACTTCCTGGTAAAACATTTTTATAAATAAATAAATTGGTGCATTAAAAAGTGTCACCACCAACCTATACCTCTACATGACCAATTAATCTATAGCTCTACATTGTGTCCATAGTACACTTTATAATGTTGTTGACTTATTTTATCAATCTTCTTACAGTTGCGAGAGAGGGTGCCAGACCCGCCTCTTACATCTGGATCTGAGCCCTCATGCCCCCTGGAGTCCAGCTGCCAACCCACTAAAGTTGGACTGGAGAGGGTGTTGCTCTTCCAAGGAATTCAGGAAGTGGAAGTGATAGAGGACTGTCAGTGCAACCCGACCCCAGAAGAGTGCATTCGAATGCCATTTCTGAAAACCTTCTTTCCAGACACCCCCTTTGAATCCACAGTGGATGTTGGAAAATGCTCTAGTCCCATAGCTACTACAGGTATACACAGTCTCCAATGCACACTGAACGCCTTTACTGTAGAGCAGTGCCTTGCTAGCCCCTCTGGCACAAAATGAATGAAGGCAATATAGTGAAAGGCAGGTAACACTGTCTACCATTTGGAATAATTGTTTCCTAAAGTGTCAAAATGGAAGCTCCTTATGGAGTCACTCCAGGTGGCTCAAATTGAGTAGAGTAGGGTATATCATGATATATATCAAATAATAATGTAATTTTTTTTGCTGCTCCCACTGTATAGAGACTATGCTGTGAACGATTTTCTCATAAGATATATTTAAAATATGCAAATACATCCAAATACAGATGTAAAGTAATTTGTGCTGGGCCTCTTAAAAAATGTCTGGCATTTGGAATTTTCGAAGAAATGTGTCACAAGTGAGCCCGAGCTGTGGAATTACTGTTACCATATTTGAGTAGCTCCTCGCAAACATTATCTATTGTACACATGATATTTGTGCAAGAGCTTTGTGGTAGAAAGCTCAAGTAGGCTAACATTTGCAAAGCTATTAAAGAGATCTTAAATTACAAACGTGTTACTAACCATGTCGCTGGCAGAGCACCTACAAAGCATTGCTGGCTCCATTGGCAGTGAAGGGGTCAAACTGTTAGATGCTTTCACTTTATTTCAGCTCCAATGTATGATGACAAGTTTGGTCATACGATGAAAACAGTAGTGATTGCACTTAAACAGTTTTATCTTACTGAGGAAGGATATTATTTATATGCTACAATGGCACAAAAATTCCCATTATTTCTGAAAACTGTTAGTTATAAATAGCAACATTTTAAAGCTTCAGACAATACAGTAATACTATAAAGATGTTACAGAACCTATTATATATGTAAATCACATTTGGACTAATTTGTAATGTAGCAAAATCGAGACGTCGCCTATTTTGAATCTTTTTACAGTATGGGGGTTTATTTTATGTGTGTCGAAGAGACTGATCAGGCTGTTTTCAACTGAAATTCCCCATTGAATTTTTGGAATTTCGGCCCAAAACATCCCAAACGTCTGCTTCGCACATATAGGATGAGCCCCATAATGTTGATTTTATAACTGGATCAACAGAGAATGGTGTTTAACATGCTGATCTGGCAGCAAAGGGCTTAATGTTACTATAAAGTCGAATTAATACGGAAAAAATAAAATACAAAGTTAGTCATTAGTTTATGGTATGCTGTTTGTTTACAGGGCTCCACTGTTCCCCCACTAAGTTTGACACAGTGGTTGTTGGTAGTCCAAATGGAGCAGAAGTTGTGCAAACTGTGGAAAATTGTGAAATGAAGGAAACTTGTTACAGAGTCAGCTACCTGGAATATTACTATGAAATTGTATACAATTCCAATGGCATCAAAGAGGAGAGACTTAAGGTAAGTTCAGCCACATATATATATACAAGCTTAATTGACTTTTATATTCTGGTTATGTGTCTCCTTTTGAAATCATTGCAATAGTTTTCTGTTTTGGAGGAAGACATTTTTTTAATTTAATTATTGTGAACTCGGGGATGGGGGGGGGGGGGAATTGCTGCTTTAATTGGCAAAATCAATCAAATTAAATTAGGAAATAACCCTTAATGTGGATAAGGATTTATTTGGTATATTTTGTTATGTAAAACTGCCCCATTAAACCATGTACAGTAAGGCAATTAAGAGCGGTCCCTCTTAGATGTATTTTATGTGTACCACTTCAAATATTTAAGGCCACTTGTAAAATAGCTGCCATTCTCCTTCCATAGAAGTAATAGGGGTGAGGCTTGTGTGATTACATACTTATTTAATGATTTTTAATGTGGGGTAAAAAGAAAAACAAGAAATTTCTTTAAAGTGTTCAAATATTTTACATATTTCTAAAAATAATTTCACTGTAAGTAGGCATGTTAGGGGCAGTCCATATTGGCAGATAAAAAACATCACACTCGACACAACTTGCTTCCTTTAAAATGATTTAATCGCCCTAAAAGTTGAAACTTCACTTATTTATGTTCTATGAGAAATAAATGATTGTAATTCTGTAATGACTGTAATTTTACTAGCATCTTTCAATTGTTGTCCTTAAACTTTGTTTTGAGTCTGCTTATCACCAGAAGATTAGTATCACCCAAAGAAAGGTAGTCACACTTAATAGAAGACAGTATTGCTCATTGGAATGTAGTCTAAACATTTCAAAGCCAGTCTTAGGCATGTTCTATAGTGCCGGGCGCGTGCTATGCTGTGCGCACGCGCGGATTTTTACAAGGGCCGCGCGCGCGGCAGGGAGAGGGGAGCCGACAGACAGCGGCGAAGATGAGGAAAATAATCTTTTTGCGCCGCTGCCTGCGTGTGCGTGTGCGTGTGCGTGTGCGTGTGTGTGTGTGTGTGTCAATAATTGCAGAACTAAAAAAAAAATATTTATTAAACTTTTTTTTTTTTCTTTAAAAAATCTTATTTAGGACTTCCTTTCACTCACTTCCATGCACACACACACACACACACACACACACACACACACACACACACACACACACACACACACCCCTGTGGCTCTATAGACAGGAAAAGCATGCGGCATGTGCACGCGCGTTCGCATAGGAACGCACGGCCGCATGCTGTATATAACAGCCCTAAGGCGTGTAATATAGTCCTCGCTGCGAGCGCGCAGCCAGCGTTGCATGTGGCGTGCGCGTTTAGTTGCTAGGGTGCAAGCGGTGACGCACGCAGGTGTTAGGCCATGCTGTGATTGGTTCGCCATGTGGCAGCAGCGCGAAAATACAATTTTGTGCGTGCGCACGTCCAAAGTATTGCAACTGCAGGCTCAAACCCTACACTTATAATTGACGCGCGCGCGTGCACGGTAGCGCATGCGCGAGGACTATATTACACGCCTTACCCACTAGATATGCAGTCTCAACTAGATAGAAAGTGAGACTGAATTGGGAAGCAAATGTATTCAATGTAAGGCAGTCTCGTGTAATATTATAATCTGTGGCCTTATAGGCTTTAATTAAATTAAAATATTTTCTATGAATGTCCTCACTGCCAGATTGGCAAAATACAATAATGTGAAAGCACTCAGCATGAAACAACAAAGTGTGAAACCATTTTTTATCAGTTGTTTCACAATTTCAAATACGCTTTTCCAAACCAGCAAGCTGCTTACATCTGCTACATTCATGGGGTTAAACTACAAATGTTGTGCACCAGGAACCCCCACTTAGTTGGTGACTCAGATGTGTGTAAGGAGTAGCTTGAAGAAAAGCAAAGTATTTCAAATGCAGAGTAGTTTATCCTAAGCCAGTGGCTTTTGTGCTTTTTCTTCTGAATTGTCAGTAGGGTATGGGATGTGCTTTTCATTTCTTTGTTTTGTAAATCTTCCAGGAAATTGATGTGGGAAGGTGCTTGGGAGGCTGTTCATCAGGAAATCACTGTCTTCTCAAGTAAGCACAGCTGCTTCCGCATCCCCTCCCCTTATTCTGATTTACGTTAGCACTTCTGTATAATACACATACATGCTCCCTTTTAATCAGCGAGAATGTTAAACTTATCCCAATATAAGTTAACGGAAGATGATGATATCTTCCATATTATCACAGGTCGGTGTGATAATGTGGAATTCCTGCAGTACAGTAAAACAAATTACCCAGGGAGGAAATGCCCTATACTGCAGCCTTGATTACTGTAAACAACGCATCATTTTTGCCTCATGTATGTCTTTAAATTGGATGAATTGTATATTCCATGTTTTTACTGGGTTTTTCAAAGGGAGAATTTGTAGCCTATGTATAGCTATTAAACATATCTTTAACTATGACACACGTTACAAATGCTAGACAAGACACTTTATTGCAAATCAAATGTATGTTACAAAGTGGGAGAGAGGATTTAAGGCAGTAATTCCAACTATTTAACTAAAAAATACAGTTATTTTCCATTTCCAAGCTATAGAGCCTCTCTCCAACATAAACATGGTTCAAGTGATTAATTAAAATTGTTACCAATAACGTTTTGAAATATAAATAATTTCTATTGAAAGTGAAGGCAAAAAAGAATATTGCAATTGTATTTTTTTAGGAAAGTAAGAAGGGTTATGCTTGGAGTATTACATTATAACTAATTACCTTTTTATCTTAATAGAGATTCTCGTAACAAGGATCACTGCTTAGTTTGGGCAGAAGGTTCAAGTAACGGATGTGTCCCCCAGGAATACGAGACACACACATTCAGGAGCAGGAATGGACACATACGCTCCATATTTGCCATCAAGATCTGCAAATGCCAGACATAAAACTGTGACCTGTTAGATTATTCTAACGTACTGATCTAGAGATTAAACAAGCTGTCAACTCAAAATCTAACTGCAATATGAAATTGCTTTGATTTAGGACTGTCACATATGCTATTGAGTTGTAAATGGTCAGTTTCCTTTTAGTTGAAATAAGTCTTCACTGTACTACTGTTAAACCCCTTCAGGCCAAATGGGTCTGGAATGCAATGTAAGCCCACCTGACACTTAATGGGTTAATAAAGTACCATAATGATAACCAGATAATTGGCTGCAATAAAAAGACAGAGGGGTTGTTTATCAAATTTGTCAAGGTGTTAAAAGAATGCAGAGAACTGCATCAGGCCTTTTCTATTTTAATAAATCTAGTGCACTCTCTGCCTCCGTTTTGCAACCAGGAGACTGATGGCAAAAAGTGATGTCACTGACTTGTTTCTATGCATGATAAACTGAGAAACGCCCTGACATACGCAATATTGTGAATATTAAGGGTCTAAGCCCTCACCCCTCCTCAACATGCTGTGACCTGTCATATCCTTGCTAATGAAGATATTATATCTTTCCTAGCAATAGTTTGAATGAGGCGTAAAGCTTCCTTAGAAAGGAGAAGATTGCTTCATGGTATCTTGTATAGGGGCCTAGATGGTATATTCATACTAAACCCAAAGTGTTAGCGCAAGGATTACTTTGATTTTACTTAATCTGGTTCCCAGCATTAAATTCACGCTTAAATATAAAAATGATTTGTAATTTTAGCAGAATGGATAATGTTAAATGTATACTCCCCTTAATCATCAAAGTATTCACGTCACGGACATTATGGGGGTTTACTTATCAAAGTTTGCTGGCTGCAAAACTGGGGCAAAGAAACCGCCCCAGATGTATCCAGGAAAAATGTTCCCATTGAGATTTTGGAGATTTTCTTCTTTGTTCCATCTGATTCAGCGTGGGGGGTTTTGCTCAAGTTTTGCAGTTAGTAGACTTTGATATATAATACCCAAAGAGTTCTTGGTACTAATGTTATGCTTAGTTAATAAATACTAAAGTGTTAATCATGAAGGTATTTGTTACGGTCTCTCAGCTGCAGAACTATAAACCAGAAGATGGAGTATCAAAAAGAAAAAAAAAATCCAATTTTGGTTTGTTTTGCTAATTGCACCAGTTATACAGCGAGGAGACTTGTACATTTTATCGTACTTGTTCCCAAAGCCTTTGATAAAGTTAATCATAAAGACCAACGTACATGTAACTTAAGCATTATGAAAATCTATCGAAGCGCTTTTTCCCAGGCAAACGTTGCTTTGGACACAGGAAGTTGGATTTTGTACGTGTTCTGTTCTTGTAGAATATTTTAATCAATTTCTAAGAAAATTTTTATTTTTCTATAGGTTGTAAAATGTGGTTGTATATTGTCCTATTAAAGAGTAGGAGTTGTACATTTGTATATGAGATTGTATATTTTACATTTGGATTCAGATAGGTAGATATATCTGAACTGATTTACAAAACATGTACAGTATAGGTGTAGTGGAGCATTGTGTAAATAAAATGTATGTTTAAAAAAAAAAAAAAAACGTCTTTTTGTGCAATTTATGATTTTTAAAGGGATGTCCCACTTTGGCAGCATATAAGGAAACTGCAATACATTGAAATCCCTCAGCAATATAATACGTTCTTAACTTTTTTTAATGGCTGTGTCATAATTTGGGATTCATTTAATTTATTAGCTTAGAGAATTTTACATAGTTACATAGTAGATGAGGTTGAAAAAAGGCATACATCCATCAAGTTCAACCTACGCTAAATTTAGACGACACTTTATCCTATATCCGTACTTACAGTATATTGATCCAGAGGAAGGCAAACAAAAAACCCCGGTGACCTATCATCCAATGATGTCTCATAAGGGGAAAAATAAATTCCTTCCTGACTCCAATAATCAGATTAATCCTTGGATCAACATCCTTCCCATGTTTACTTATTTGGTATATCCCTGTATAACTTTCCTTTCTAAAAAGATGTCCAACCTTTTTTTTGAACAAATCTATTGTATCTGCCATCACAGTTTCCATGGTTAATGAATTCCATATTTTAACTGCCCTTACTTTAAAGAACCCTTTCCTTTGTTGCTGGTGAAATCTCCTTTCCTCCAACCTTAAGGGATTTTGTCATTGAACCTCAAAAATATCAAACAATATACAATATATGTTGCTCTTTTAGTTGTTTAGGAGCTTGTACTTAACCACGGAAAGAATTAAGCAAAATACAAACATTTAATTTATCAGGGATACGTTATTAAGCAGTGTAAACTACAACACATCCCATTGACGCTCAAAAAGGTCAAATGTATTCCACTTCTATGGCACTCAACATGCAAATAATAACAATGTTTATTAAGTACAAAAATGTATAAACGTACAAGCAGGAAAAAAGGAAAGTTAGAAAAATAGACCCATGTGATCACACAATAGGGCATGCCTCTAACGAAGCTGATATGAAATGCACATCGACACTTGAGGCACGTGACTTGTGATGTCATTCTGGCTGCAACGCCATGTGAGACACTGAAAGGCTGCTGGAAACAAGTGTGCAGATAGTGTACCAAGTCGACAATTCGGTATCTGATTTGGACTGATACAGCAAGTACATTACATTGTGATGATGTTTTCTGCCCACCTTAAACACATGGAAACAGCAAGTTGAGTTACTATTGAGCACCATTTAAGAATCTGAATGAGAATTGGACTGGGTTTATTGTGTAACCGATAATGCATGTATCAGTGTTGTGGAAAGGGTCTCTCTACACTCTACTACAATGGATGTCAAGGTTGTGTTCCGCAGGTGGCATTGGTGTAATGGCGAAGACTATACATCGTGTTCCGGTTCTGTCAACTGCCGTTAGAAGCACTTACTGACTTTTATTCAAGTTACAAGAAGTTTTTGGTAGACACTGGTTTTTTGATGATGCACAAGGCTTATTTCTACTAAAACCATGAAATAAGTTTGTTGATGAATTTATATATTGTGTAGTAGCCAGATTTATTTATTGTGTAGTCACATGGGTCTTTTCTGTTTTATCTTTCTTATTCTACTGCTTGTATTTTTATTTTTTTTATACTTAACATTGTTAATGTCTGTTTGCATATTGAGTGCATAGGGAATTGGAGTGCTTTTTTTTTTTTTTTTTTTACCATTTGCTCCTGTCAAATTAGTTTTTGTAGTTTATATATGTATTGATTTCACTAGGTGCACCGCTGGGATATATTTCTTGTTCACCAGCTACATACTGCATGCTGCCTTTAACGGTCACTTAATTTGTTAATATTACGCAGTGTAAATCAGTGGCTGCCAAAGGCCCAGGGGAAAATATGTTTACATCAATATTTCTCCAAACAAGAAAACAATTGAATGATTTCATAACGAGGCATTTACGGAGGATAAACGGGAACGTAAATGCAACATCTACTGTACTGTATGGCAGTGCTCACTTCCCCTACTGAGGATCTTCTCATTCATCGTATAAACTGTCTGCGACTGATTGTCATATGTATGCAAATGTTTGAGTAGGTAGCATTCTGCGGCCTTCTTTCCCCCTCTAGCAGCAATAGACAATGAAACAAAAGGTGATGTAAAATGCCTGGCCTCCCATGACTAAGACTGTTTGTATACATTTGGTAGCTGTTTAGGAATAATAACAAATGGATACATAAATGATAATTATGGTGCAGGATTGTGCTGTATCTCCCGCAAAGTTGTGTATTCAAAATTCAGGATCTGATCTGTTGGGCAGAGGTGGCAGGTTCCATCTCTCAAAGTCCCCCATTCAATATAAGTAGAACCATGGATCTGCCACACTGCAAACGCCTCCGTTGAGTGCCAAACCATGTGTAGTTTTCAGAATAGCACTACGGCACTATAAGGGTTAGATGAACCCCAATGTTCCAAGGTAGTTGACATTTATTTTGCTGGTGATTTAGGAAGCAGATGTGACACTAGGGGATACACTGAGCAACTGCTTAGGACTCCCAACAAGCTCATAAGGAACATTTTCATTTTGAGTCATTTAAATGATTATTCCATTAATATGTCATTTGTGTTTGGCACCAATTGCCATGCTTAACAGTTGTGGAGTTGCTGTCGTTTTGGGAGAAAGAGAATCATTGTAACAATGAGCTTTAAACAAACCAGAAGCTTTTGTGAACAAAAATGAGGGCGCTGACAGGCATGTGAAGAGCACAAGACTATTTGCTCTTGGGGATCTATAAAAAGTTAGCGCTGCCTCTGTTGAGGAGTGTTACTAGAAGTTAGGAAAGAGATGCAGGATATTCTAATAGGACTTTAAAAGTATTTGTCTCTGTTAATCATTTTCCCCTCTTTTTCATTATCTTCAAAAAAAATAAATGTATGCATTAAATGTGAAAATCTTGATGAAAGTTTCCGACATTTGATGAAGCCGCATGCAAAAACGTGTGTGCTACACACAGAGCATACAGTGATACTCTTCAACATTAAAAAAAATTAAATAAATAAAGTTTGTGCAAAGATATGTAGGCAAACTAAATTGGACTGTAATGTAATCACATGGAAATGGATGGATCCTGAGGAATTTAAATGTAATTACTTCACTGTGTATTTTAGCTCATTACAAGATAAATCCCTGGGGGTAAAACTGGATTAAAATAAATTACAGACACTGTACCAATTACTCTAATTTACAAAGGATTCCTCTGCTTTATCATAATTACATTAAGATGTTATCACTGTTTGTAATGAGAATCACACTGAGTTAATCAATGTAATAAAGATGTAGTCATTTTTTTAGCTAAACTATTTATCTGCCTATGAAATGTAATAGACAATGTACCAAATCTTATGAAAACATCAGGGCCCAGATTTTAAAAAAAAATATTATTTTTATGTCTTTTTATAAAATTGCCTTAATTTTAACTTTTATTTTAATACACGTTAAAATTCAACAGCTATCTTCAATTTGAATGACCACTTTTTTTTAGCGTGGACTCTTAAAATGTCTGCTACTGGTATTTTTAAAGGAGTATGCTACCTTTTAACATATAATTTCAATATTAGAATCTTTGCAGCATTCTTCCATAAACTAAGTATAATCCTTAAACTAGGCTCTTAACAAAAGCAGCATGCATTTGGTTGTGTGCTTTTTAACCTAGGCACTTCCCTGAAATTGCCCCTCTGGTGTCATGGTGTTAATTATAAAAAAGTATACAAAATTCAATTTTTTTTGATACAGACATGTCTACGCACTGATTTTACTTATGTCTCGATGATTTGGAATCGGTTTCACTGATTTTCAGCATCAGCAGGGTCATACAATTCAATGAGGTTGTAATGAGTGGTTTTCCATGAAAGTGAATTCTTGTGGCCCTAAACCCCAAACATTCACTGATTTATATACTTGGAGCCCATCATCTCTTAAATATCCCCCTCCCTCATGATACCTAAAAGTAGTTTAAGGTGTATAGTAGCAAATGTAATATAGGGGGCGCTAGATAGTGTCAAGACTTGTAGAATAAAGGAAATGATTCCATTTACAGAAAGTACCATAAATGATGGAAAAGCTTGAAATGTTGCTCCCATTTGCCCAATGCAATTCATATTTGAAATATTTATTTGTAAAAAATAAATAAATGTATTATACCTGGCATACTTTGGGCCATGTTGAATTGCAAAAAGACAATTAAGAATACCCCATAAGCTTCAACTAAAATCAGCTCCAGCCATCTCCCAGACTGCTGGCCAATAGAGGGGTTGCCTTTGGAACTCTGGGTAGTCTTCTTCATCAATATGCATTAAAACTTCATTAACTAAAGATGTCTAGGTGATATATAAATTTGAAATGTGAGTTTATCAGTACAGCTCAACCCCCTTATAAACCTCTGCTTGGGGTCCAAAGAATCACATCGCGCTATAAGCGGATCGCGTTAGAAATAATGTATAATTGTATGCATTGTACAATAAAGTATTTAAGATACAAATAATCGTGTTGTAAAGTATTCATAAATACAAAAATTGGGAGCCACACTTGCATCACGTTATAAGCGGATTCGCGTTGTAACGGATCGCGTTATAACGGGGTTGAGCTGTATATTTAAACAGTAAATATGATGTGAATGTAAAGACTCCCACCACGAGACCGGATACAGCTAGGCAACAAAGGGTGCATCAAAACGCTCAAACCAGACCTCCAGTAGTGTGAGTTTGAGTTCCTCCCGCCTTGTCGGTGTATGGCAATGGAGGTCTGGTTTGAGCATTTTACGCTCCCTTTGTTGCCTAGCTGAATGAGGTCTTGTATTACATTCACATTATATTCACTGTTTAAATACTAAGATATTCACATTCCAAATTTATATAAACACTTTATATTCACATAATAGTCACTGTTTAAATATACTGAGACATTCACATTTCAAATGAATATATCACGTAGGCATCTTTAGTTAATGAAGTTTTCACATATATTATTCACTATAACACCATAACACCATTAAATATGCTTAGTTGGCTTTTAAGTCATTCTCATACACATTTCATGGTATAATTAATTACACGAATTAATTTGATTGCAGCAATATATTTAATATATACAACAATCATGTTTTTTGCTTTTCTGGCATGGTTCCTGTGGATCTGTTCTTCTTCTTCATCATTCTTTCGCCAATGATTGTCAATAGTCAATAGTTTGTAATTTTCTAGTAATTTATACTATTCAGGAATTCTCAATAAATTTGACCTATATGATTACTGATTACTTTTTAACATGTTTGTATAAATTAAACTAGTATATGTGTACTATATATTGTTTGTATCAAAACACTTTTACAATGTAATGTCATCTTGCACCCTTTAATATGTTATTTCCCTCTACATGTAACCATCCCCCATAGTCCAGGATGAATCTATTTGGTATTAAGTAGATCTATTACCTATTCCTTGTCACACTCTCCCTATTGGACAATGGGACTATTTAAGGGTAATCAGGAGTGGGTAGCATCATCCCCTGATGAAATCAGCGTTCAGCTGAAGAAACGCGTTGGGTTGCTGCTTTTAGCCTACATTCATTGCATAGCACTCACAACGCTGCAGAAGGAGTCGGTTAGCTGATCCTGACGAGCGTCTTGGAGGTGGAGCCTATTTTCAGCCACTGTGGATTGCCGTAGGACTCAATTCGGAGGGCGGCAGAGCCAGTGGAGTTCTTCAAGAGATACACACAACGTCAGATCTGGCGGAGCCACGTTTATGAGATCTACTTTGGAGCATGAGTTTTACGCATAAACTGCCTGTCTTACAATTATGTTTGTGAGTGTGCAATTGTTATTTGTACAGAAAATAAAACTACCCCATTGGTTTTACACTAGGAGTGGACGCTTTTTTCTTCTTTTTTTCAGGTTTCGTTTGAAGAGGTGGTTGTATCTGTGGATTAAGCTGCCAGCCTCCAGAGGACGACCTGGGGTGGAATTCTATGGTTCACGTGAACTTTTTCGGAATTTATGCTACATTTTCTGGACATTTCTTATTTTATATATATTAACATTTTTATGTTATTTATTTAAGTCATTTTTGGCTTAAGCAGTTGATTTACTTTGTTATTCCAATTCAATGCTATTGTCATTATCATTAGCTACCTATAGTCACTGGTCAATGCTAAAATACCTCACTTAGTGTCAGTAGTTTCTAATACAGTTATTATAGTCATTACTAATAACTAATAGATTGAATCACATACTGTTGTCATCCGAGATTGTTCTGACCCAGGCACGGTCCTAATAATTCAGTTTTTCATTATATATACAGGTAAACCCCGAGACCACCGCGTTAGTAACGGGGTCGCGCTAATTTAAAAAAAAAAATGGCTGCCGCGCGCCTGATCGGGAGGGAGTGAGGAGGGAAGGAAGGAAGAGGTGGCCGGAAGCCCTACACCAGGGCTGCACAGCATGCGGCCCGCCAGGGCACCCCGTGCGGCCCGCGACGGACCCCCTTCAACCCCCCTTCCCTGGTAGGGAAAGGACGCGTTCCAGTAGGAGCGCGCGCTCTCACCTAACCTAACCTCCTCCCTCCTCCAGCACGGGGACGCGCTCTAGCAGTGTAGCGCGACCCGGAAGTTACGGGTCTGCTGCTAGAGCGCGCATCCCTCGCGCTTCACTGCCGCAGCTAACGTTGTACGCGGGGCGGCGTCATCTGGGCGAGCCGGCCGCTGATTGGTCTCTCGGGTGCGTGACGCAGCGAAAGAGACAGACAGCGGGGAGGGTGATCTCGCTGTCGCCGTCTTCGTAGCCGGTTGTGTCTCGCGGCCTGGGTGGTTGGTGAAGCTTCAGCAGGAGCCGCAGCAAAGAGGGAGCGCGAGGTGAGGGAGGACATGCGCGAGGCTTAAGCAGGGGCTGCTGACATGGGAGGGGGGCTGCTGACATGGGAGGGGGGCTGCTGACATGGGAGGGGTGTGGGGGGCTGCTGACATGGGAGGGAGGTGGGGGGCTGCTGACATGGGAGCAGGGGGGTGGGGGGCTGCTGACATGGGAGGAGGGGGGTGGGGGGCTGCTGACATGGGAGGAGGGGTGTGTGGGGCTGCTGACATGGGAGAAGAGGGGTGGGGGGCTGCTGACATAGGAGGAGAGTGTGTGCAGTGTGCAGTGTGCAGTGTGCAGTGTGCAGTGTGCAGTGTGCAGTGTGCAGTGTGCAAAAAAAAATTTTTTTTTTTAAATTTAAAAATTTTTTTTGTTTTTTTTAAACGGGAGCCACGTGAAAACCGCGTTATAACCATTTCGCGGTATAACGGGCGCGTTATAACGGGGTTTACCTGAATATACATACATACATACATACATACTGTGTGCTCATTTGCATGTCTTAGACAGGTCGGCAACTCTGCCTTTCACCACTATCACCCAGCACAGTGCTTCCATGCAGCAAGGGATTCTGGGAAATGACATGCAAATGAGCACACTTTTTGCTTCAAATCCATTTTGACATGGATCCCTATAATCTTATGTTTGCTGCATTGCACAGCTTTTCAACACAGCCTGGGTTAAGATGCATAGCCAGTAAACCTACCCACAGACAGCTGTTTTGACCTTTTGGGTCTCATCAGTGTGAGGCTGGTTATACTGGCTTTGCAATTTGAAGCTTGGATAGGTATCCACCACACATTAGTTAAGTTATGGTGGGTAAAAAAAGTGACAAAAAAACCTCCACCGTAAACCATATAGCAAATGGAAATATTACTGTATGCTCATTTGCATGTCTTAGACAGGTCTGCAACCTCGCCTTTCACCATTATATACACACATATACACAGAGGGAGTGAGGGGATATATATATATATATATATATATATATATATATATGTAACGGGTATTCCACCCCACCCAATCGCATATATATAGTGTGGGTGAGTAGAACATGCGGTGTTACCGGTGTGGTGCGTATACCTGCAGGCTCACAGGAAGTCTGAGCCTCCGCTAGTGAGAGCCTGGGGTGAATCCTCTGGAACGAATCTTCTTTCAGCGCCTCCACCTGTGTAGGATTCTATGGAAGTGTAGAATGACCCTACATAGGAACCCAATCAGAAACCACACACACAGTGATTATATAACTAAGGACTTTACTAACGAATAATAATGATAACCTGTGTCTCTCTCACGGTGAGACACTAACAGTGACGTCTCGCAGGACGATTCCCAAACACTAGGTGATCCCACCCAGTGTCCCAAGAACCCCACCCAATGTCCCGTACTCCTACAGAGATAGTCAATGGGTGACTGCGCAGTCACTAGGAACCTCTAGGCCTGTTGGTGCACATGTAATGGTATAATACCTGCCGAGCACTCCGGTGCTCGGGTCAGCAACAATCTTCTCAAAGGGTCAGACGTGTGATGAGTCCGTCTGATCCTCCAACCGAACTCCTTGCACGTGCGGACCGCTAGGGCGGTCCCACTCTGGAATCGTCTCTGAGGACCCCAACGTGGGTCCAACCGCTTCCACAGGAACAGCAGCAGCCGCTGTGTCCCTATCTATATAAGTGGTACTAACGTGACAGGAACCCTAACCTAGGGCCTGTCCCTGTAGTACAGCAACCTGTAGTGGCTTGGGGAACTCCTAGGGCCTGCAGGGGGTAATGACCTGTCCCACTCCCCCAACTACCCAAGTCCCTTCGTAAGTGATCTGGAATGGACTAGAGTACTCTTCCATGCAGTACTTGGGCGTCTACCTACTGTTGGCTAGCCTAGTGCAGATCCTCTCCAGAATTCCTGACCTCGTTAACAGGCTATCCCTTCAGGCATCCTACCCCTAGCGCTACCTCAAGGTGACTAGAACAGCTATAGCCCTTCTCCAGACCCACTACTCTCTGACTAGTCCCAGCGCCTACCGCAGCAAGCTGTAACTCACTGGAGGCTGCAGCCAACGTGCTGCGCAACAAGGTGCCTGCCTATCAGACCTCACAGCACTGCTCGCTGTGACCCTGACAATGCAGCACTCTAACAACACTAAGGGCAGCGTCCCTATCTTGGGCCTCCCTCAGTACTTAACCCACTACGCTAGCGGGGGGTTGGGGCCTACCTGGGGTGTGGGTACCTATGGGGTGCAGGAGCTGCTCTCACTCCCCGCACCCTTCTTCCCTCACAGCTCCCTAGCTCCAACTCTCTATCACCTTCTGAACAGTTACCCACCCAACTAGTGGGGAGTTGGGGTCTACCTGGAGTGTAGGTACCTATATGGGGCAGAAGCTGCACTCGCTCCCTAATTCCCTAACAGCTCCCTGACTCCAACTCTCTAACTGCAGACTTCCTTCTCTCAGCTCCCACTAATATAAGTGGCAGGGTCCCTAACCTGAGGGCTGCCCCTGGCAACACTCACCTTACTGGGGAGCTGAGCTATCCTGGACCAAAGGGGGTGCTGGCCTAATACAGGGGAGTCCCTCTCTCCTGTACCCTACCTCCTTCCCTCACAGGGTCCCTCCGCTGACTGACTAGCGTGGTGCAAGCCCGCGAAATGTATCCTTTCCTCCAGGGCAGTCCTGCAGCCCTATTGGCTCCTATGAGGCACCTGGTGCCTCCCTCGCTATGCTCCATGGGAGTTGGGCATTGGGGCCGCGTGCGCGCCTTTCCTGCGCAGGCGCGAGCTATCTGGGGCTTCCTCAACCTTTCCCTACTCTGTTCTGGCCCTCGCGCGACTTTCCCTGCCTCTGGCGGCTGTACTGCGCATGCGCGACTCTGTCGGCTTACTCCTACACTCGCGCGATCACTGCGCATGCGCGAGTGGTTGCGTAATGGCGGCGCTCTCCTCGCCGGCCGCCGGGACCTTAGAGACGCGACCGCGGCCTTAGCAACGGCCCGATCGCGTCCCCGGCAACCGGCCTGCTCGCGGAGACAGCGCACCGCTCCCTGCAACGGCCCCCACCCTTGGGATGGCCGTCGGGTCTGCCGCTGGCCTCCGGCAGTACCCGGCATCGCTTGTGCCCACGGAGGCTCCCGAGGGGGTCGCAGGGGGCAAAGGGTGACCTGGCTACACTCTCCCCCTGGTGAAACACCCAACGCCCTCGCTTGGGGAACGACATAACAGGGCACAATTTCACACACTGACAAATGGCATGGCATACCCCGTACACTTAACAGATCGGCTTTAACCTCACCAACACATGTCACATCACACCCCATAATTCCCGAGGCTAGCTGAGACCATTTGTGGGGTGCCCCTAACTGATCAGGTGGGGGTACCTCACTTTTGCGTCCGTGAGCCTCTCTCAGAAAATTCTCTTGAAGAGCACACTCTGGGGTGACAATCACTGGTTCAGTACTACTTCCTCCCCCTGGTGGAAGGAATAGCACAGTGTCTTTCAACCCGGTCTTTACCTGGTCATCCACGCCTTGGAAACAGCAGGCCAGGCGGCCAAGAACTTTCCCACGGTCCACTACTTGGCGGATGGGCCGCTTCTCTTTCAGCAAAGTCTCTGTTTCACCTGGCAGGGGGTAAAGGGTAGATACCTTACCACTGCGGTGATTCACGGTGGCCAACAGGTCCTCGGGGACGCTGTCAGTTCCCACCTTGGTGCTATCGGGACCTGTCCCCAACTCTTCTGGGACAGCCCACTCACTGACTCGAACTTCGGGAGCGTTGGATCCCAGTCCTGGGACCACTTGTGTCGGAGCACACGGGCTCACACTCCGCTCAGAAGCCGCTACTCTGGCCTTCTTCACGGCCACCTCCATCGGAGCCTGTGGGGGGCAAGGGGGTTCCTTACCACTCGGCTGGCTTGCGATGGGTTTCTCTTCTTCTGGCACGATAGGCAGTGGGCACTGGTCCACTCGCACCACTGGACAGCTATCTTCTAATGAGGACACCTCCGCCAGGACGCGATGCCGAGGGGAGCCCTTCGCCCGGGCGACCAGACTTAAGGAGCCATCGTGCTCCACGGTCACCTGGAGGCTCACCCCCAACACCCCTGAGGCAGTCGACTCACCCTTGTCGTCTGTAGGTACTGGTCCCAAGCCTAGGACCGATGGTACCTCTGCAGTAGGTCTGACTGACCATCGAAGGGCACACGGGCCCACAGCAGGGTCCGCAACATCGGAATACACCTCTTCAGAAATCAAACAGTCTAGCACGGCGTCAACGTATGGTTGCAGATTACAGTGTTTGCTCCCCCTGGTGGAATCTGTAGGAAGGGCACTTTCTACAAGTGAGTAGTTCTGGCTCTGCTCTGAGTCACTCACATCACTGGGGAGGGGCTCTGATTTTCGCGCCAATCCCGGACAGATTGTTGCAACATCTTGCTGTGCAGGTTGGCAGTCAGCAGCACGTGCGCTCTCCTGATTTGGCGGGAAACGCCATCCTGCTTGGTCTGCGTAGACTAGGGGGTACCCTTCTGAGGGGCCCCCGGGCATGAACAGTGCGGACGGTGCCTTTGCCAGGCATATATTCTCAGTGTGGGTTACTACAAAAAGAATGGTTTTCCATGTAGACATGGGATCTTGCTCCTCATCTAAGACACATGTCCATGGCCACTCAGGAATTTTACACATACCCTCCCGGACCTTCATTGCGGGTATACTAGCGGGTATGCCTCCTACCGCCACTACCTGGCCAGGTTCCATATACTGCCGCAAAGCCCAGGCAAGGACCTCGTCTCTGGACTTCACAAACATGGCGACAAAAATAGGGACGGGACAATTTAGAAAAAATGGACAGGGCACCCCAGGTGTATCTCAGCAGCGCCTCAAAATGTAACGGGTATTCCACCCCACCCAATCGCATATATATAGTGTGGGTGAGTAGAACATGCGGTGTTACCGGTGTGGTGCGTATACCTGCAGGCTCACAGGAAGTCTGAGCCTCCGCTAGTGAGAGCCTGGGGTGAATCCTCTGGAACGAATCTTCTTTCAGCGCCTCCACCTGTGTAGGATTCTATGGAAGTGTAGAATGACCCTACATAGGAACCCAATCAGAAACCACACACACAGTGATTATATAACTAAGGACTTTACTAACGAATAATAATGATAACCTGTGTCTCTCTCACGGTGAGACACTAACAGTGACGTCTCGCAGGACGATTCCCAAACACTAGGTGATCCCACCCAGTGTCCCAAGAACCCCACCCAATGTCCCGTACTCCTACAGAGATAGTCAATGGGTGACTGCGCAGTCACTAGGAACCTCTAGGCCTGTTGGTGCACATGTGATGGTATAATACCTGCCGAGCACTCCGGTGCTCGGGTCAGCAACAATCTTCTCAAAGGGTCAGACGTGTGATGAGTCCGTCTGATCCTCCAACCAAACTCCTTGCACGTGCGGACCGCTAGGGCGGTCCCACTCTGGAATCGTCTCTGAGGACCCCAACGTGGGTCCAACCGCTTCCACAGGAACAGCAGCAGCCGCTGTGTCCCTATCTATATAAGTGGTACTAACGTGACAGGAACCCTAACCTAGGGCCTGTCCCTGTAGTACAGCAACCTGTAGTGGCTTGGGGAACTCCTAGGGCCTGCAGGGGGTAATGACCTGTCCCACTCCCCCAACTACCCAAGTCCCTTCGTAAGTGATCTGGAATGGACTAGAGTACTCTTCCATGCAGTACTTGGGCGTCTACCTACTGTTGGCTAGCCTAGTGCAGATCCTCTCCAGAATTCCTGACCTCGTTAACAGGCTATCCCTTCAGGCATCCTACCCCTAGCGCTACCTCAAGGTGACTAGAACAGCTATAGCCCTTCTCCAGACCCACTACTCTCTGACTAGTCCCAGCGCCTACCGCAGCAAGCTGTAACTCACTGGAGGCTGCAGCCAACGTGCTGCGCAACAAGGTGCCTGCCTATCAGACCTCACAGCACTGCTCGCTGTGACCCTGACAATGCAGCACTCTAACAACACTAAGGGCAGCGTCCCTATCTTGGGCCTCCCTCAGTACTTAACCCACTACGCTAGCGGGGGGTTGGGGCCTACCTGGGGTGTGGGTACCTATGGGGTGCAGGAGCTGCTCTCACTCCCCGCACCCTTCTTCCCTCACAGCTTCCTAGCTCCAACTCTCTATCACCTTCTGAACAGTTACCCACCCAACTAGTGGGGAGTTGGGGTCTACCTGGAGTGTAGGTACCTATATGGGGCAGAAGCTGCACTCGCTCCCTACACCCTACTTCCCTAACAGCTCCCTGACTCCAACTCTCTAACTGCAGACTTCCTTCTCTCAGCTCCCACTAATATAAGTGGCAGGGTCCCTAACCTGAGGGCTGCCCCTGGCAACACTCACCTTACTGGGGAGCTGAGCTATCCTGGACCAAAGGGGGTGCTGGCCTAATACAGGGGAGTCCCTCTCTCCTGTACCCTACCTCCTTCCCTCACAGGGTCCCTCCGCTGACTGACTAGCGTGGTGCAAGCCCGCGAAATGTATCCTTTCCTCCAGGGCAGTCCTGCAGCCCTATTGGCTCCTATGAGGCACCTGGTGCCTCCCTCGCTATGCTCCATGGGAGTTGTAGTCCCATAGAGCCTATCCTGGCATTGGGGCCGCGTGCGCGCCTTTCCTGCGCAGGCGCGAGCTATCTGGGGCTTCCTCAACCTTTCCCTACTCTGTTCTGGCCCTCGCGCGACTTTCCCTGCCTCTGGCGGCTGTACTGCGCATGCGCGACTCTGTCGGCTTACTCCTACACTCGCGCGATCACTGCGCATGCGCGAGTGGTTGCGTAATGGCGGCGCTCTCCTCGCCGGCCGCCGGGACCTTAGAGACGCGACCGCGGCCTTAGCAACGGCCCGATCGCGTCCCCGGCAACCGGCCTGCTCGCGGAGACAGCGCACCGCTCCCTGCAACGGCCCCCACCCTTGGGATGGCCGTCGGGTCTGCCGCTGGCCTCCGGCAGTACCCGGCATCGCTTGTGCCCACGGAGGCTCCCGAGGGGGTCGCAGGGGGCAAAGGGTGACCTGGCTACATATATAGACAGAAAAAAGACTGCGCTCAACAGGCAATAGAGTTCTAAATGTATTTAATAAACAGTATTGATTAGTAAAATTGATTGACTATACATAAATTAATTTCTGATAGAATAGTTGAATTATTACTGGTAATTTCTATACATGCTAAACTAAAATTAATGAGTGTAATTGTGGACCTGTATATAATAAACTAAAATAGCTAAAACCCTAAATCACTAATACAAATACATGAAATAAGTAATATAATAATATAATGAATACAAATTTCTGTGAAAGAAAAAATATATATAAAAATAAAAATTAAAATAAAAAGAAAAAGAAAAAATGAAAAAATGAAAAATTAAAAAAGGGGAAGGGATTCAAAAATAGGATCTGGCAGCTCTCCACAAGGACCAACGACCTCCCAGGAATCTGCGAACAACAAAAAAAGAAAGCGCCCGATCCTAGTGCAATATGAAAAAAACACTTTTAATACAATCGATTAGGTCCAACAAAAATACACTCACAAACAAATAAAAGGTAAAAGCATGTAATGAGTATACTCATTCGCCTCCACGTGCTGCTGTAACTCCGTTTGTAGACTGCTCTCTCTTGGGTGAAGTGTCTGCTTCTCCAGTAGCCCTTATCGGTGCAGGAACTGTGAGAGCCTCTGGAACCGTGACCTCTACTGGCAAACCGCTCCCTTCAAGGATAGAGCTCCGGCCTTTCCCGTAGTTATCCCCTGATGAAATCACCCTGAGTGAAGAAACGCGTAGGGAGGATTTTTTACTGGTATCCAGACCAGTTTTTATTATTACTCGTTCGCTGCCGTTTTGCTGCCTTTTATTATTGCACAGTTGTGTCAGGACTTTGGAACTTTGCCGGTACAATAAGATCTCAACAGCGGGGCCGCATATCCGTTGCTCCGCATCCGGTCTACACAGAGGGGGCGAATACACTTCCGGGTTACAGTTCCAACCCCGATACCCACCGGATAACTACGGGAAAGGCCGGAGCTCTATCCTTGAAGGGAGCGGTTTGCCAGTAGAGGTCACGGTTCCAGAGGCTCTCACAGTTCCTGCACCGATGAGGGCTACTGGAGAAGCACACACTTCACCCAAGAGAGAGCAGTCTACAAACGGAGTTACAGCAGCACGTGGAGGCGAATGAGTATACTCTTTACATGCTTTTACCTTTTATTTGTTTGTGAGTGTATTTTTGTTGGACCTAATCGATTGTACTAAAAGTGTTTTTTTCATATTGCACTAGGATCGGGCGCTTTCTTTTTTTGTTGTTCATATATATATATATATATATATATATATATATATATATATATATGCAGGAAAAAGAGTGAATAAAGTAGCGCCACTCGTGAAACCAGTGAAAAATAATGTGATCTTAGCTAGTGCAATATTACAAAATATAACCCCAATGAGGATGGGGTTCACCATACTTAGTTAAGTTATGGTGGGTACAATAGTGATAAAAACCCTCCACAGCAAAGCATATAGCAAATGGAAATATTCCTGTATTCCTGAACCATGTTAAAAATGGTTTTGAAGCAAAAGGTGACACTGTGTGCCCATTTGCATGTAATTTCCCAGAATCCCTTGCTGCAGTGGAAGTGCTGTGTGCTGGGTGATAATGGTGAAAGGCGGGGTTGCAGACCTGTCTAAGGCCTCGGCCAGGTTCCCTGCTTGCTCGCTGAGGCGCGCTCAGGCTCAGGGAAAGTGGGTGCTTTCCCTGGCCTTGCGGTTGCTTACCGCACGCTCTGTCAGGGGGCCGTCAGGAGGCGGGGCGGGGGCAGGCACGTCACTGGCCGGGGGCAGGCCAGTGACGTCACGGAGCTGGTTCGCCCTCATTGGGCGAACCGCTCACGTGACCGGCCTGTCGCGCCGGCAAGCGGGGGAATTTTAAATTCCCCTAAGACCTACGCTTCCGCGCGGTTGCGGAAGCATAGGTGAGCCCCTACTAAAGCCGCTCTAATTGCGACTGTAGGGGCTCAGTGCTGAGCTGGGGCGCACGTTAGCGCGCTTCCGCCAGCAAGCAGGGAACATGGCCGAGGCCTAAGACATGCAAATGAGCATACAGGAATATTTCCATTTGCTATATGCTTTGCTGTGGAGGGTTTTTGTCATTTTTTTACCCACCATAACTTAACTAAGTATGGTAAACCCCATCCTCATTGCTTCATTGCATAGCCAGTTAACCAACCCCACACTGATGAGACCCATTAAGGTCAAAATGGCTGTCTGTGGGTGGGTTTTCTGGCTATGCATCTTAACTCTGGTTGTGCTTAAAGCTGTGACCATGCAGCAACCTTAAGCCTATAGGGAACCATGTTAAAAATGGTTTTGAAGCAAAAGGTGACACTGTGTGCCCATTTGCATGTCATTTCCCAGAATCCCTTGCTGCAGTGGGTGTGCTGGGTGATAATGGTGAAAGGTGGGGTTGCAGACCTGTCTAAGACATGCAAATGACCATATAGGAATATTTCCATTTGCTGTGGAAGGTTTTTGTCACTTTTTTACCCACCATAACTTAACTATATATATATATATATATATATATATATATATATACACATATATACATACAGTGCTCGACAAATCCGTTCGCCCAGTCACCACCGGCGATTAGATTTGGGCCACTGGCAACCCATCATGGCCGCCCCTGCAGCACACGTGGTTCTTTTCCAATTCCCCTGCTCGCGCCAAAAAAAAAATCCTCCTACCTGATTGGCCAGTCACGAGTTGTTGCGCTGCCAAGACTTTTTTTTTTTTGGCGTGCAGGCTCTATCAGTGAAGTCTGCCATTCCTAATTCTATTTACAGAGAACATAAGTACCCTCCCATGCCTTCCCCTTTGTCTCCCGCATTAGATCCACAATGTGTGTGTGTTGCTGTGTGTTTATGTATGCAAGGTACTGCGTGTGTGTGCGTGTATGAGATTCTGAGTATGTGTGCGATGCCATGTGCCAGAAGGGGGCGGGAGAGCTGAGTTGAGCACCGTCTGTCCCATGGGAGCACCACCAGGAGGGAGAGGAGAAAATCTGCAGAGCGTTCCTGTGACAGGGTAAATAAAAGCCACCAGTTATATGCCTGGAAAACCTATGTCTAGTCTGCAGTGCAGCACTGACTAGGTTAACTTCAGCTGGGAACCTCAGGACAATTAGTTGGATCCCAGCTGCCTAATCAAGGTGTGTTAAAACCCAGGCTGTAGACACATGGAGCCTGCTGTTGATGAGAGTGGAGTAAGAAGTAAAGAGATTCCTGAAAACAAGGTCTGAGTAGCAAAGCAGTTGTATTGTGAACTGTCTGTCCCCTGCATAGAAAAAGGTTAGCTGCCTTATATATAAACTGTCTGCTAAAGAGAAACTGTTTTGTTTGGTTTGCTGAAGAAAAAGCCATTTTCGTTTTTGCTGATGAAAAGCTATTTTTGTTTTGCGTGCTGCATATCTTTGAAGGCTGAATAAAACAGCCTTGTCAAGAAACCCACGTGTGTAGTTGCATGTACCCTGCAACATATGGTGTCAAGAATTGGGAAGGTTTTTTTTTCAAAAGGCTCCTGCAGTTAAAGGGCCACACACACACACACACACACACAAGAATGGAAGAAATGTTGAAAGAGTTTCTGTGCGAGCAAACCAGACAGCAGGGACAGTTAATGCAGGAGCAGGCCAGGCTGCAAGCGGAGAGAGATGAAAGACTACAAGCAGTACAGGATAAGCAGATTGCCAAGCTGCTGACCCAATTCCAAGGGTCTACCAGTGCAGAACTAGCAAGCAGACCCCCGATACTCCTGAGGAAAATGGCTCCGAACGAGGATCCAGAGGCTTTTTTACTGACTTTTGAAAGAGTTGCCGAAGCTCAGGGCTGGGCTACAGATCGCTAGGCAACTGCTTTGGCCCCGCTACTCATAAGAGAAGCCCAGGCCTCATATCAGGGTCTCCCAGCAGATCAGGCAATGGACTACCAACAAGTAAAAGCCACCATACTGGATCGCTTAGGTCTGACCCCAGAGACCTACCGGCAGCAGTTCCGGAACATGAAGTACACCGCTAAGATGAGACCCCGGGTCCTCGCTCAGCAATTATTGGACTTATGTACGCGCTGGATACAACCCGAGGAGTGCACTAAGGAGGCAATTCTTGAGCAGGTGATTTTGGAACAATTTCTACAAATAATACCCCCTTCCACACGCTCGTGGGTAAAACGCCACGCTGCTGAAACCCTAGCTTTGGTGGTCCGACTCGTGGAGAACTTCCTTGGGGCTGAGCAGCAGGCGAGTGTCCTGGACCCGACTCCACCGGCACTTGCGGACGCCCAAAGAGGGAGGTCGGATCAATGGGGAACATACGGCCCGTCACGAAACCGCCAAGTCTAACGGAAGGAGCAGTCGTTCCAGCAAGGACGGAGTCCAAATGCTGGTCCCCGAAGAGACCCTCAACTCCTTCCGGATGTCGGCTCGTCACAAAATGAGAGGAACTTCTGAGGACGTCGCGCACAGGACCCACCAGATGCCTGGTCTCCAGTAACCGGTCCAGCGGAGCGCTATCCACAGCCCCCTCCTTCGAGGGAACCCTCTCCATGTTTCGCCTGCGGAGAACAAGGCCACCGGTATGTGGACTGTCCACTGATGGATTGTTCATTCAGCAGAACCGTCGCCTCGGCTTTTACTGAGGAAAATTACAAGCCCTGGCTGGTTCTAGCCCTGATTGGGGGAAAAAAAGTCCAGGCCCTTGTAGATTCGGGCTCTGGGAAAACTCTGGTCCTCCAGGAACTGTTACCACCCAACGTGTGTTCTTTTTACTCCCCATGGAGCATAGAATGTATTCACGGCGATGTAAAACGCTATCCGACGGCCAAAATCCGGCTACAGGTAAAAGGTCAGGAGGCTTACCTCGAAGTAGGAGTCGCTCCTTGGCTCCCTGCCCCCGTTGTGCTCAGTCGGGACTGGCCTTTCTTTTCGGACATAATGGCCCCAGTCTTTCACGAGGAGCCTCCTTCTAGGGCTCAGGAGAACCCTTGCAAACTGTTCCCCTTCTCGGCAGACCTTTTTCCCAGTAGACACCGGGTTCAAAAGACTCGGAAGCAAAGACGCTTGGACAAACAGGACTGGTTGCAGAAATCTGGGTCTCAAGGTGACCATTCTAGTAGTCAGAGGTCACACGTGATGGCTGGGGATGGCCAAAGGGAGGGGGATATGGGCCCTGGAGATTTACCAGACCTGTACCTCCCTGACTTTCACCAGAAGCAAAGGGAAGACCCAGTCCTTGCTAGACAGTATGACAAGGTGGTGAAAATTGATGAACAGATTTTAGATGCACAGGGGGTGATAGTATTCCCCCATTTTGAGCTATCAAAGGATATCCTATATAGGGTGAATAGGCAGACACAAACAGGGGAGGTCACCAGACAGATATTGGTTCCCAAGGCGTTTGTTAAATCTGTGTTCACTCTAGCCCATACTGCCCCTTGGGGTGGTCACCTGGGCAGGGATAAAACATTGAACCGTATTTCATCCCGATTCTATTGGCCAGGGATGCATAGTGATATTGCTAAGCTATGTGCAGCATGTCCGGAGTGCCAGCTAACTAGTCCAAAAGGACAAAAAACAGCCCCTTTGATTCCTCTACCCTTGGTGTCAGTTCCCTTTGAGAGGATTGGGGTAGACTTGGTAGGACCTCTAGAACCTTATGCGAAAGGACACAGGTTTATCCTTGTAATAGTGGACTATGCAACAAGGTATCCTGAGGCGTTCTCCCTGAGAACAGCAACGGCAAAGCAAGTAGCCAACAAGTTGTTGGAACTGTTCTCACGGGTTGGACTTCCCCAGGTTATGTTGACAGACCAAGGTACAAATTTCATGGCTAAACTGATGCAGGATGTCTTAAAGTTACTAGAGGTCATGTCTGTTCGGACATCGGTCTACCATCCACAGACTGACGGATTGGTGGAAAGATTTAACCGAACTCTAAAAGGGATGCTGAGGAAATTTGTAGATTCAGAGAAGAGAGCCTGGGATGAACTTCTCCCTTTTCTGCTGTTTGCAGTGCGGGAAGTTCCCCAGGCCTCCACGGGATTCTCCCCATTTGAATTGCTCTATGGCCGCCTACCCCGGGGTATCCTTGACCTCCTAAAGGAGTCCTGGGAGGAACAGCAGTCCCCTTCTAAGAATACCCTGCAATATGTACTAGACCTTAGGAAGCGCCTAGATGTGGTCGGCCATTTTGCCAGGGAGAATCTTACATCAGCCCAGGACAGTCAGGAGAGACATTACAATCAGAATGCTCGCATGAGAGTGTTTCACCCAGGAGACCAGGTGATTTTATTGTTACCCAGTTGCGAGAGTAAACTCCTGGCCAAATGGCAGGGCCCATTCGAAGTACTCCGCCGTACGGGTGATGTGGATTACGAGATCGCTCAACCAGGGTCCAGGAAGGGTAAACAAATTTACCATGTGAACTTGCTGAAACCCTGGAAGATGCAGCGGTCTCTATTCATCCACCCGGTGGAGGAGGAAACGGACTTGGGTCCTCAGTCTCCACGGGAGAACATCGTGAGTGACAATAAAATCCCAATGGGTAAACAGTTGTCCTCTGAACAAAAAGGGGACTTGTTAGCAATAATTACACAATTCCAGGATGTTTTTTCTGACTTACCAGGACAAACTAACTTAATTTCCCATGCAATTGAGACAGCACCTGGGGTAAAAGTACGTTCCCGTTCTTATAGGTTGCCTGAAAGTCATAGGGCTCTGGTAGAGAAGGAGGGTACAAGAAATGTTACACTTAGGAGTGATTGAGGAATCATGCAGTGAGTGGTGTAGTCCACTAATTATGGTCCCTAAACCCGATGGGAAGGTAAGATTTTGTGTGGACCTCCGAAAGGTCAATGCGGTATCCAAGTTTGACACATATCCGATGCCAAGGGTGGACGAATTAATTGATGCCCTTGGTAACGCGGAATATATATCCACGTTGGACTTGACAAAAGGATACTGGCAAATACACTTAGAGGAAAAGTCCAAATGCAAAACAGCCTTTGCCACTCCCATGGGTTTATACCAGTTTGTGACAATGGCATTTGGACTGCATGGAGCCCCAGCCACATTTCAGAGACTCATGGATAAGGTACTGAGGCCCCATAGGACTTATGCCGCAGCCTACCTAGATGACATTGTCATTTATAGTAAACACTGGCGGGCCCATCTAAATAGGCTGAAAGCGGTCCTCAAATCTCTAAGAGAGGCAGGGCTCACAGCCAATCCTAAGAAATGTGCCTTGGGTAAAGCGAAAACCAAATATTTAGGGTATGCAGTGGGAGGTGGAAAAGTAAGGCCACTAGCCGACAAGGTAGCTGCCCTGAAAGAAGTTCCGACCCCCCAAACAAAAATGCAGGTACGCTCTCTGCTGGGTTTAGCAGGGTACTACCGGCGGTTCATCCCCAACTATTCGGAAGTGGCAGCCCCTTTAACAGACCTCACAAAAAAGTGTGCCCCTACACAAGTGGTGTGGTCAAGGGATTGTCAGAGAGCCTTTGAGGACATAAAAAGGTATCTATCAGAGGGTCCCATCCTTAGAAGCCCAGACTTCAACAGCCCTTTTATAGTGCAAACAGATGCATCAGAGATAGGGCTAGGGGCAGTGTTGTCACAACAGTTTGAGGGAGTTGAACATCCTATCCTTTTCCTGAGTAGGAAATTGTTCCCAAGAGAAAAAAAATACTCAGTGATTGAGAAAGAGTGCCTTGCAGTAAAGTGGGCAATCGAGGCTTTGAGGCATTACCTGGCAGGAGTCCATTTTACTTTGGTGACGGATCATGCTCCACTGAAGTGGTTAAATAGCATGACGGATTCCAATGCTAGATTGACTAGGTGGTATATGGCCCTCCAACCCTTCTCATTTGAGATTCAGCACAGGCCGGGAAAAGAGAACGCAAATGCTGACTTCTTTTCTAGAGAAGGGGTGGATGGTCGAGCTTCAGCCGTGCGTAGCCCCAGCCACACACTAACAGGGGAGGAATGTGACAGGGTAAATAAAAGCCACCAGTTATATGCCTGGAAAACCTATGTCTAGTCTGCAGTGCAGCACTGACTAGGTTAACTTCAGCTGGGAACCTCAGGACAATTAGTTGGATCCGAGCTGCCTAATCAAGGTGTGTTAAAACCCAGGCTGTAGACACATGGAGCCTGCTGTTGATGAGAGAGGAGTAAGAAGTAAAGAGATTCCTGAAAACTAGGTCTGAGTAGCAAAGCAGTTGTATTGTGAACTGTCTGTCCCCTGCATAGAAAAAGGTTAGCTGCCTTATATATATAAACTGTCTGCTAAAGAGAAACTGTTTTGTTCGGTTTGCTGAAGAAAAAGCCGTTTTTGCTGATGAAAAGCTATTTTTGTTTTGTGTGCTGTATATCTTTTAAGGCTGAATAAAACAGCCTTGTCAAGAAACCCACGTGTGTAGTTGCATGTACCCTGCAACAGTCCCTGAACAAAATGAAGGTCTTGAGGGCTCTTAAGTTGAACGGGCATGGGTGGGAGAGGAGTCTAAGGTGTGCACCTTGTGTCCGACGGCCCCCCTTGTGTCTAACGATGCCCCCCCATGTCTCCCTTGGCCCCCTCCGAGTCTCCCATGCCTCCCCTTGTCTCCAGTCAGTAATCTACCCACCCTGTCAGTCATAGTCACCCACCCACTCAGTCACACCCTGTCACCCACCCAGTCTCACCCTATCATCCACCCATTCACCCACCCTGTCTCTCTCTGTCTGTCTCTCTCACACACAGTCTTTCTGTCACACACACACACACACACACACACACACACACACACACACACACACACACACACACACACACACACACACACACACACACACACACACACACACACACACACACACACACACAATCTGTCACTCACACTCTCTCTCTCTTTCTTTCTCTTTCTCTTTCTCTCTCTCTCTCTTTCTCTCTCTCTCTCTCTTTCGTGAAGCGGGGGCATCCAGACTAGTCATTAATATCAGGCTTTTTTTTCTAGATAAGTGAGGTAATCCGACATTTACACACACACACACACACGTAACAAGGACTAATAGTAGTAAAGTATAAATGTCACTGTATTTATCTCTACCCTCAGATTAATACATTAGCAGTCAACGGGCAATGAAAAACATAAAAAGAAATAAATACAATAAAAAAACCTGAAAAAAAGACAATTACATACACTTAATATTTATCTTCCCTTTTAGAAGTCTTCACCCTCTGAATCCCGGCATATCAGGAAGCTCTAGACCCGCGACGTCATCCACTGCAATCCGACTCCATCCTCCTTGAAGATCAGCATCAGGTACAAAAATCTTTTTTATTTTATCTTTCTCCTTCTTCTATCTTTTTCTGTCATTATTTTCTTCTTTTCTTTAATGTTCTATCTTCTTTAGTTGTAATCCAAAGTATCCGATGGTAAATCCAGCAACGGAAGTTGCCTCGTCGTCTGCTTGAGCTACAATGAGACGGAACAGGCATTATATAGAGCCTGTGACATTACATTTTAGGGTCAGATGGTACAGCTCAAATCCGATTGGATAGATCGAAATGAATCACTTATAGCTCCAACAACTGCCTGAGGAATATATTTAGACTCTTAAAGTCCTGTATAGTGTTGCTGTTGCAATATATAGAGTACTGTGGTCTGGGTATATTCACCAGTTACACGAGCAGGTATAGTATAGTATCCGGTATCATCACGGCAATAAACTTGATTGTGATAAGGACTAACGGAGTTAACAACAGGGTATTACTAGACGACTGGTAGGGGTATATGCACAACAGGGGAAAGATTAATTACCTCTGGAGCCCCTAAACCAAATAGGAGGTCCTACCTCCATCTCCGTTCAGTCCCAATTCGTCGGGATGCAACCACCGTCACCTCTGGAGCTGATTCAAACACTCCCAGTATACCGGAGCCTCTGTGGTGTTGCGTTGCGGTCAGGTGTGTTGCTGCTATGAATCCAATCACTGACTCCTCAAGGGTCAGCTAATGTGTGTAATCAGACACCGGAACCTGCATCAACTGTTGAAGCGCCACTCCAATCGGAAGAGTTGCACAATAAAAAACTGTAGATTGGTGCTTTTTTGTCTGTTCAGTTGTCCAACCAAACAGCTCACTGAGTTATATAAAAATAAAAAAGATTTATTGGGTTGCATATTAAAAAACAAAAAACATACTAGTGACAGAACAGGGGGGAAAAAAACTCTCCTCCCACGTGTTTCACGCTATACAGCGCTTTCTCAAGGAGTCTATAGGAGCAGGTACAAAGGTAAGTAATATAGCCCCTCCTACGAAATTGGTAACATCTAAAAGTAATTAGACATAATGAACATATAATGGCATTAATCCCTATGAAAGAATCCTCGCATTGGATGTATATATGCATTGTATAAAATGTGTCTATTGCTTATTCTGAACGAATGCAGTATAAGGCTGAGCTCAGACAGGATGCGAGTCATAAATTCAGAGCTTCCGATTTTTGGTATTGACTTTATACCCTGAAAGTGACCCGAACTTTGGAAGGGATGTCAGGGGGATGTGTTAGGGTCAGGATTATGTCACCCGCAAATAGCATCACTTTATATTCCTTCTTCCCCACCACCACCCCAGATATGTTTGGGTCAGCTTTGTGAGCACTTGCAAGATCGTTAGGGCAAACCGTAGAGGTGATAGGGGCATCCCTGCCATGTCCCAATTTTGATGTGAACTATTTCTAAGGAATCCGCTCCTGGGTTTGGCTGGAACTCAATCTTACAGAGCTATGGAGCTTTCAGACAAACTTCTCCTTGAACTGACAATCAGCATCACCTGTGCTTACAATCACTGCAGGCTGCATGCCTCCTGTGCAGCTCTGTGCCTATTCGCTAGCTATACTATTTAGAGTCAGCACTTCCCTCCAGGAAGTTGCTGAGCATAAACCAAGTTCTCCATGGATGTAACGGTGTTTGCCACAAACACCTCTGCCTTAGCCTTTCCTGTTTCCCGTGCAGAAGCGCTGAAGTCCCCAGTACTAGAGCTTCATTGTTCCTGTTGCCTGTCAGAATATTCCTTGTGCAGAGGCCTGCATCGGTGTTCCTGTTAGCTGTCTGCACATTCTCCTTGCAGAGGCCTGCATCATTGTTCCTGTTACTTGTCTGCATATCCCTCGTGCAGAGGCCTGCATCAGTGTTACTGTTGCCTGTCTGCATTTCCTGTTCCCAGTGACCTCCCAGTGGCCTCCACTACTCACAGCTGTACCCGGCTAGGGAGAGCTGTTCTGTGCTGAAGTGCTGGATCCTCTGTGCTATACCTTCTGCAATCTTACTGCTTCCAGTTGCCTCCGCTACTCACAGCTGTACCCGGCAAGGGAGAGGTGTTCTGTGCTGAAGCACTGGATCCCCTGTTCCTGTTCCTTCCTTTCTGAAGTTCTTCTACGCTGACAAAATAGAGAGAAAAGATAGCGCACTGCAAAATAATGAGGGGCTGGAGGCAAAAAGTAGAAAAATATAAAAATGCTTTAATTAAGATGCATAATAGCCTAAGCTAAGGTGAACAAAAAAGAAGTAGGTATCCCTAACGCGTTTCACGCCGTGGGGCGCTTTATCAATGGGTATTATCCGTTAGCAAGTGCTTACCTTATGTGAACAAATAGAGAAAACAGATAAGTGCGCACAAGAATTCTAACTTAATAGAAAGTGTTAATTGTGATAGTAATTAAATCAAATACACCCAACCTCGTGATAGAAGTGCAATAGGTAAATAAATGTATACCAATGTAGATGAGCGTCTGCTGCTGTGCAAAAGGGTAGCCCAAGACCCTAGAATCTAGTAACAACAAAAACAAACAAAGCGCACAACACTCATCGTGAAAAATTTAATAAACAGTGTTTTATATATAAGGTGTTTCAAGGTTATGCGTACATCAAGATTGATTTAATCAGGCATAGAGCCACAGGGTGGCAGTTACCGACAGCTGCAACCAGGAACCGCCGAGATTTCTCTCCCCCTTCCACGCACTAACGTCAGGTGCAGATCAGGTGGAGTACCGGAATACTGATGTCTCGGCCACAGTCTCAGTGTCCAGCATATGGCGCTAATACGTCCGATGGATCCTCAGGGAAGAGATGTCTTTCTCTCGCAGATATCCTCCAGGTTCCTTGCTACAGACCTCACTACACATCCGCACGGGTCAAACAGCGTGGTGGCGTGGTCCCGTGGTCCCGTCTATGACGTATGGACGCTCAATGCGGCTCGTAAGGTGTTCAGATCTACTCTGTGTAGGAGTATTTGCCAGTCCTACCTCAGACCTCACTGCGCAACCTCAGGGGCAGGCGACGGCACATGCGCAGAGGATTAGAAATCCACTCGGTACTCAGATAAATCGAGTGACTTCACAAAATAAAATATACCTTGGAATATAGATATTAAAAAATATATAGGTCCACACTGTGGCTCTATGCCTGATTAAATCAATCTTGATGAACGCATACCTTGGAATATAGATATTAAAAAATATATAGGTCCAACCTATATATTTTTTAATATCTATATTCCAAGGTATATTTTATTTTGTGAAGTCACTCGATTTATCTGAGTACCGAGTGGATTTCTAATCCTCTGCGCATGTGCCGTCGCCTGCCCCTGAGGTTGCGCAGTGAGGTCTGAAGTAGGACTGGCAAATACTCCTACACAGAGTAGATCTGAACACCTTACGAGCCGCATTGAGCGTCCATACGTCATAGACGGGACCACGGGACCACGCCACCACGCTGTTTGACCCGTGCGGATGTGTAGTGAGGTCTGCAGCAAGGAACCTGGAGGATATCTGCGAGAGAAAGACATCTCTTCCCTGAGGATCCATCGGACGTATTAGCGCCATATGCTGGACAATGAGACTGTGGCCGAGACATCAGTATTCCGGTACTCCACCTGATCTGCACCTGACGTTAGTGCGTGGAAGGGGGAGAGAAATCTCGGCAGTTCCTGGTTGCAGCTGTCGGTAACTGCCACACTGTGGCTCTATGCCTGATTAAATCAATCTTGATGTACGCATAACCTTGAAACACCTTATATATAAAACACTGTTTATTACATTTTTCACGATGAGTGTTGTGCGCTTTGCTTACCTTATGTAGCAGCTCGAACACGGAAGTAAATTCGTGCCAAAACCATCATGACGTCAGATGGTAAGAGACTGTGATGGAGGAGCTATGGAAGCTCTGGAGGGTAAAAATACCTCCATGTTCGAGTGCAAAACAAGGAAGTCATGAGCATACATAGAATACTGATAACTATTAGATTATCTAAAGGGACAGAACATCATATATTAAAACAAGAAAAAGAAAGAATGATCAAACAATAAAATAAAAGATCCTTACCAAAAATTATACAAAACAAAAAAATAAATAAAAAACGGAACCTCTAGTAACCATGGTGACCAATAATAAACAAGTGAAAAAAAGTTAAAACAACAACTTTATACAGACATAACAATTAAAGAATATCTAATAGAGAAACTCCTATTATATGAAGATATGCACATATATATTTAAACCATTGCTAATTCTGAATAGTTGTTTGAAAAAATATGCATTAAGCAAATATAAAAATGAAAATGAAGATAAATAATGTGCATGTATAAATATTAAGAAAAAATAATAACCAAACTGTGCAAAACTCTATAAAATATAATATAACATATGAATACACAAATAAATACTTGATAGTGTAGAGAAATAATGACATGACAAATAAGGAAAAAATGAAAAAAATCATTACAAAGAAAATCAAAACAGTAAAGAAGCTCAATATATGAAACATTATAATGAATTAAAAAATATAACCATTTTACAAAAAATGAATGAGCTCCCAATCTTGATTGATTCCAGCAGGAAATAATGAATCCATGCTATATATCCAGAACATCTCACGTCTATTGAGCATGTTTAACCTATCACCCCCCTTGATGAGGGGTGAAACATGCTCAACAGCCGAGAAATAGAAGCCCTGGATACCCCCCATAGGGCACTGTGAAAAATGTCTCGAGACCGGGTGTAGAGCCGTATGTTTTTTAATAGCCCTGACATGTTCCATAATTCTGATCTTTAGATTTCTTATCGTGCGGCCGATGTAGTGTTTGCCACAACCACAGTTCAAAATATAAATAACATAGGTTGTATTGCAATTAATGAAGGTATTAATCTTGATGTTCCGCTTAGGTGCAACTATATTAATGTTATTGAGATGAATGGCATATTGACAAATACTGCAATGGCTGCATTTGTAAAAACCCTTTGGGATATTGGAAATTGGTCTCTGATGGCGTGAGTCAAATAAACTCGGTGATAAGAAGCCAGCTAATGATTTAGCTTTTTTAAAAACCATTTTCGGTCTTTCTAGTACATAATTGGCCAAGTCCTTATCCAAACTAAGGGTATCCCAATGTTTGTGGATGATATTCCTAATGAGATCAGCCTGTCTAGATTGATTAGTGACAAAATAAGGGACATTTGAATTCCCTTGTGAACGTTGTGTACCAACACGAGAGAAAAGATCTCCCCGATTAAGTGACTTAACCCCATCCAGTGCTTCTGTCATGTGTGACTGACTATATCCCCTCATCAAGAAACATTGCTCTAGGTCTCTAGATTGTATCTCAAAAGACTCTTGAGTTGAACAGAGTCTTTTAAGTCTCATAAACTGACCCTTGATGATGCCTCGTTTGAGAGGCCTAGAATGCTCACTATCATACATAAGAAAAGCATTGCGGGAGTTGGGCTTCCTGTAGAAGTCCGTCTGAATGGTCTTATTAATATCAATGTTCAGCATAATATCCAAGTAACAAATGTGTTGATAATTGATTTCATAGGTGAAAGTGAGATTGTAATCATTAATATTAATAGTGTTAAAGAAAGAGTGAAATGAAGAAAAATCACCATCCCAAATAAAAAACAAATCATCAATATAACGCCTATAAAATTTAATATGTTCCCTAAATAAATTCTGATCACCAAAAATAAAAATAGATTCCCAGAAGCCCAGAAAAAGATTTGCGTAAGACGGTGCAAATGAAGTACCCATAGCAGTGCCCTTTAATTGTAGATAAAACTGTGAATCAAAAGTGAAATAATTATGTGTTAACAAAAAAGAAATAGCTTGCAATAGGAAAGTGGTTAGTGAAGTGGATAAATTGGATAATTGGAGAAAATGCTGAACTGCATCCATACCTTGTTGGTGCTGGATAATACTATAGAGGGACATGACATCCATAGTCACCCAACAATACGATGTCTCCCACCTGAAATCCTTTAAATCAAGTAACAATTGATTTGTGTCTTTTAAAAAAGAAGGTAACTGTTGAACCAAAGGTTGAAGAGATTTGTCAATGTAACAGGAGACACCATCTCCCAAAGATCCAATGCTAGCCACTATAGGCCTGCCTGGAGGGCAGGTAATTTACTTGTGGATCTTTGGGAGATGGTGAAAGATGGGGACAATGGGATGTCTACAAGAAAGAAAATCAAATTCCTTACTGTTGAGGACACACAGGATTTTGCCCAATGCCATGTCTTCCTCAAATGCACAGTTATTGCGGGTTTATATATAATATATGTCCCACCCAGATGATATATTGCAGCCATCTATTCAGGATTTTTGTAGCACCCATCGGGAGATTCATTTCTCTGTATTCTGGACTTTCTTCTACGCTGAAGCAGCTTCGCTCAAGCTTCCTGTTGCCGAACCCCAGCATGGATATCGTTAACCCTGCCTTCTCCAACCCTGACCCCGGCTTGTCCACGGATTACCCTGCCTTCTCTGATGCTGACCCGGCTACGTTTGACCACGGAATCCACACTCCGGACCTGACTCCGTGGCCTAAGGTCAGTGTATTCACATCCCCACCTCAATCTGTCCCTATCTATGGACCTTTACATAAATGTATACATAAATGAGCAGGACCCCCTTCTTGCCAGCCATACTGTTGCGAAGCAGCCCCTCTGCGCTTCTACTCCTGTTGCTAAACCCTTGGGGGTACCTCCCTCTCCTGGGAACTACCAAGCTGATTTTGCATGTCTGAAGCCTAAGGATGAACTTTCTATGTCTCTAGTTTCTAACTCTAGTTTTCCTTTCTCTGGCTCTAATGCTGTGCCTGCTTTAACCCTTGCTAGTTCTCAACCCCTAGGTTTAAAGGCAGACTTAGCACCTTTTGCCCCCACTAAGGCTCCTGCTACTGGGGCTCCGGAGACCTTTTCCCAGATGCAGGCCCCGGTTGAAAGAGGCCTCGCCCTAGCCATGAGCCAGTACGCAAATTTCCCTTTCTCTAAAACCTCTGCTACACTTAGGGCAATCACTTCTGTTTCTTAGACATCTGAAATTCCGGCCCCCACTAAGGCCTCTGCTACTGGGGCTCCTGAGACCCTTTCCCAAATGCAGCCCCGTGTTAACAGATATCTCGCCATAGCTATGAGCCAGTACGCTAAATTCACTGTTGCTAAAACCTTTGCCACACCTAGGATAACCACTTCTGCCTCTCAGACATTTGAAATGCCTGCCTTTGACTCTAAACCATTTTTCCTTAGAGCCTCCCACAGCAATTGGTTCCCCTTTTGTTGTTTCTCAATCTCCCACTTCAGAGATCAGCTTATCTGTCTATGATACCTTAGTAATAAAGTCAGAGTCTCCCCTTACTGCATCTAAGGATTCTCCAACACTTCCTGTGTTAACCTGTGCTACTGCTAAAACTCCTGATGTAAAAGCAGGCTTCCCTTTCTCTGGCTCTCCTGTAGTATGTGGTAAGCCTATCACTAATGCTAAAACTCCTGTTTTAAAAAGTGCCTTCTCTGATATGCCTGTAATGCCTGCAGTTTCCTTAATTGATTCTAAGACTCATGCCACAAGATTTTCCATAGTAACTGGTATTCATACTATGGATTCCCAGACACCCACTTCAGTGACTAGCAGACCTTCCACCAATGTTCCCATATGTTTAAAGTTACCTAGTTCTGTTTCTTCCATGACCAGTACCCCTATTGCTGGGTTCCATGCAGCTTTGGATAAACCTTTCTCTGTTTCTAAGATTTCTGCCATAAAAATCCCCACAGGTTCTGGTATACCTATTATTGACCCTCTGGCTCCCACTTCAGAGACAAGCGCAACTTTCTCTGATTTAATTGAAGTACCTAGTCTAGCCCTTGCTGTGTCACAATTACCCACTTCAGAGGCAAGCACAATGACCTCTGACTCTATTGAAGTACCTAATCTGGTCCTTACTGTAAGGGATCGGGGGGCACGTCCTGCACAACGTGCTCCCTCCTCACTCACCCCGGTCCCCGCAGCCATCACTGCCTCGGTCCTCCCTCCTGCTCCGGCGTGAGCAGGTCCCTCCTTCATCCCCACGCCGGCCGAGTCCCACTTGGGCTGCGCACGCCAGCCCAACAGCATTGCAGGGTGCGTGTGGACCCACACTTCTTGTCGGCAATCTCCTGCACCTGTCTCCGCCCCAGCCATCGCGGGACACCACGCTACGCGCTCAAGCAGTGCAACTGCCCCTGATCCTCCCCCTTGGCCCTTTCTCGCTATCCCTGCCGCTCTGAGGACGCGCTTTCGCTCCTCCCCTTCTCCCATTGGCATATGCACTGCATTTAGTTCCTGTCCCCGCGTTCAGTCAGTGCTCAGCATAATCCTCTGCAGCCTTGTGCTGTCTGGTCTTGTGTTTAGCTCTTTCTTGTCTTCCAGTTACCTCGTTCCTGACCCGGTCTGTCTGATTACCCCCTCTGGATCTCGACATTGGCTTACGGACTTGACTACGCTTCTTCTCTAATCCCTGGACTTGGCAATTGGATACTCACTACGCGGCTCTCTCTACTCCTAGACCATTGGCTTACGGACTCGACCATGCTACCTTCTACAACCCAGGATCCGGCAAGTACCCGACTAACCCTTCTCTACAGCCCAGGTCCCAACTACGCTCAATAACACTCTCCGGGCATGCCCCCGTGGCTGTGGGTGTGTGGTATTCCCCTTCCCCACCTCAGTATCGGGGTCTTGTCAGGTTTGCGGGCAGCACGAGCATTAAACTTACTGTTTCACAAGTACCCACTTTAGAGACAAGCACAATGTCCTCTGATTCAATTGAAGTACCTAGTCCAGTTCCTGCTGTTTCCCAAATACCCACATCAGAGACCAGCATATCGTTCTCTGATTCCTGGGCTGTACCTGATGTGACCACTGCTGCTTCTCAGACAACCATTCCAGGAACAAACATATTCTTCACTGACTATTCAGCAGCTCCTGTTGTAATCAAGAATGATTTCATACCCTTCACTGCAAAGTAGAAATCCAGGTGTTTTGGGGAACTCATATATATATATATAAAAAGACAAAGAACACACAAAATATAGTGCAATATGTCTGTGTTTTCAATTAAAGTGATTTTTTTCTTCAGATTCTGGTGAAGTGTGTACTCACAAGTCTCTCTCTTGTGTGGTGTGTAGAAAGGTATCTTTATGGCGTTGTGCCTGGCTTCTCCATACAGATAATTTCCTTACTGCTATAATAAAGCAAGAGAGCCGACCATAGTGCGATCAGAAAAAAAAGCTGTGTGTGCTGTGCACGCGCATAGTAAGTGAAACTTCTTTGACTTTTGTCACAGAAATTGTATTTGTGTTGGTGATGTTTTAATTAAAAATCAAAATACAATTTCAGTGACAAAACGCAAATAAATTTGACTTAGAATGCGCGTGCTCAGCACACATCCCCTGTATTAGCTATTTGCACTAAGTGTGAATTCCTTGTGTGTATGTGTGTCAGTGTGTGTGTATGTGTGTCAGTCAGTGTGTGTGTATGTGTGTCAGTCAGTGTGTGTGTATGTGTGTCAGTCAGTGTGTGTGTGTGTGTGTGTGTGTGTATGTCAGTCAGTGTGTGTGTGTGTGTGTGTGTGTATGTGTGTATGTCAGTCAGTGTGTATGTGAATCTGTGTCACTCAGTGTGTATGTGTAAGTCAGTGTGTGTGTCAGTCCGTGTGTGTGTGTGTGTGTGTATGTGTATTTGTGTCAGTCCGTGTGTATGTGTAAGTCAGTGTGTGTGTCAGTCAGTGTGTGGGGGAGGTGTGGGTGGGTCAGAGTGTGTGGGGGTGTGTGGGTGGGTCAGAGTGTGTGGGGGGGTGTGGGTGGGTGGGTCAGTCAGTCAGTGTGCGGGGAGGTGTGGGTGGGTGGGTCAGTCAGTCAGTCAGTGTGTGGGGAGGTGTGGGTGAGTGGGTCAGTCAGTCAGTGTGCGGGGGAGGTGTGGGTGGGTGGGTCAGTCAGTCAGTGTGCGGGGAGGTGTGGGTGGGTTTCAGTCAGTGTGTGGGGAGGTGTGGGTGGGTGGGTGGGTCAGTCAGTGTGTGGGGAGGTGTGGGTGGGTGGGTGGATGCGTCAGTCAGTGTGTGGGGAGGTGTGGGTGGGTGGGTCAGTCAGTGTATGTTGGGTCAGTCAGTGTGTGGGGAGGTGTGGGTGGGTCAGTCAGTGTGTGGGGAGGTGTGGGTGGGTGGGTCAGTCAGTGTGTGGGGAGGTGTGGGTGGGAGGGTAGGTCAGTGGGTCAGTCAGTGTGTGGGGAGGTGTGGGTGGATGGGTGGGTTCAGTCAGTGGGTGGGGAGGTGTTCAGTCAGTGTGTGGGGAGGTGTTCAGTCAGTGTGTGGGGAGGTGTTCAGTCAGTGTGTGGGGAGGTGTGGGTGGGTCAGTCAGTGTGTGGTGGAGGAGTGGGTTCAGTCAGTGTGTGGGGAGGTGGTTTGGGTCAGTCAGTGTGTGGGGAGGTGTGGGTGGGTGGGTTCAGTCACTGTGTGGGGAGGTGTGGGAGGAAGGGTGGGTCAGTCAGTGTGTGGGGAGGTGTGGGAGGGTGGGTGGGTCAGTCAGTGTGTGTGGAGGTGTGGGTGGGTGGGTCAGTCAGTGTGTGGGGAGGTGTGGGTGGGTGGGTGGGTCAGTGTGTGGGGAGGTGTGGGTGGGTGGGTGGGTCAGTCAGTGTGTGGGGAGGTGTTTCAGTCAGTGTGTGGGGAGGTGTGGGTGGGTCAGTCAGTGTGTGGGGAGGTGTTCAGTCAGTGTGTGGGGAGGTGTGGGTTGGGTGGGTGGGTGGGTCAGTCAGTGTGTGGGGAGGTGTGGGTGGGTGGTTGGGTCAGTCAGTGTGTGGGGAGGTGTTGGTGGGTGGGTGGGTCAGTCAGTGTGTGGGGAGGTGTTTGGGACAGTAAGTGTGTGGGGAGGTGTTGGGTCAGTCAGTGTGTGGGGAGGTGTGGGTGGGTGGGTGGGTGGGTCAGTCAGTGTGTGAGGAGGTGTGGGTGGGTTTCAGTCAGTGTGTGGGGAGGTGTGGGTGGGTGGGTGGGTCAGTCAGTGTGTGGGGAGGTGTGGGTGGGTGGGTGGATGCGTCAGTCAGTGTGTGGGGAGGTGTGGGTGGGTGGGTCAGTCAGTGTATGTTGGGTCAGTCAGTGTGTGGGGAGGTGTGGGTGGGTCAGTCAGTGTGTGGGGAGGTGTGGGTGGGTGGGTCAGTCAGTGTGTGGGGAGGTGTGGGTGGGAGGGTAGGTCAGTGGGTCAGTCAGTGTGTGGGGAGGTGTGGGTGGATGGGTGGGTTCAGTCAGTGGGTGGGGAGGTGTTCAGTCAGTGTGTGGGGAGGTGTTCAGTCAGTGTGTTGGGAGGTGTTCAGTCAGTGTGTGGGGAGGTGTGGGTGGGTCAGTCAGTGTGTGGTGGAGGAGTGGGTTCAGTCAGTGTGTGGGGAGGTGGTTTGGGTCAGTCAGTGTGTGGGGAGGTGTGGGTGGGTGGGTGGGTTCAGTCACTGTGTGGGGAGGTGTGGGAGGAAGGGTGGGTCAGTCAGTGTGTGGGGAGGTGTGGGAGGGTGGGTGGGTCAGTCAGTGTGTGTGGAGGTGTGGGTGGGTGGGTCAGTCAGTGTGTGGGGAGGTGTGGGTGGGTGGGTGGGTGGCACAGTGTGTGGGGAGGTGTGGGTGGGTGGGTGGGTCAGTCAGTGTGTGGGGAGGTGTTTCAGTCAGTGTGTGGGGAGGTGTGGGTGGGTCAGTCAGTGTGTGGGGAGGTGTTCAGTCAGTGTGTGGGGAGGTGTGGGTTGGGTGGGTGGGTGGGTCAGTCAGTGTGTGGGGAGGTGTGGGTGGGTGGTTGGGTCAGTCAGTGTGTGGGGAGGTGTTGGTGGGTGGGTGGGTCAGTCAGTGTGTGGGGAGGTGTTTGGGACAGTAAGTGTGTGGGGAGGTGTTGGGTCAGTCAGTGTGTGGGGAGGTGTGGGTGGGTGGGTGGGTGGGTCAGTCAGTGTGTGAGGAGGTGTGGGTGGGTTTCAGTCAGTGTGTGGGGAGGTGTGGGTGGGTGGGTGGGTCAGTCAGTGTGTGGGGAGGTGTGGGTGGGTGGGTGGATGCGTCAGTCAGTGTGTGGGGAGGTGTGGGTGGGTGGGTCAGTCAGTGTATGTTGGGTCAGTCAGTGTGTGGGGAGGTGTGGGTGGGTCAGTCAGTGTGTGGGGAGGTGTGGGTGGGTGGGTCAGTCAGTGTGTGGGGAGGTGTGGGTGGGAGGGTAGGTCAGTGGGTCAGTCAGTGTGTGGGGAGGTGTGGGTGGATGGGTGGGTTCAGTCAGTGGGTGGGGAGGTGTTCAGTCAGTGTGTGGGGAGGTGTTCAGTCAGTGTGTGGGGAGGTGTTCAGTCAGTGTGTGGGGAGGTGTGGGTGGGTCAGTCAGTGTGTGGTGGAGGAGTGGGTTCAGTCAGTGTGTGGGGAGGTGGTTTGGGTCAGTCAGTGTGTGGGGAGGTGTGGGTGGGTGGGTGGGTTCAGTCACTGTGTGGGGAGGTGTGGGAGGAAGGGTGGGTCAGTCAGTGTGTGGGGAGGTGTGGGAGGGTGGGTGGGTCAGTCAGTGTGTGTGGAGGTGTGGGTGGGTGGGTCAGTCAGTGTGTGGGGAGGTGTGGGTGGGTGGGTGGGTCAGTGTGTGGGGAGGTGTGGGTGGGTGGGTGGGTCAGTCAGTGTGTGGGGAGGTGTTTCAGTCAGTGTGTGGGGAGGTGTGGGTGGGTCAGTCAGTGTGTGGGGAGGTGTTCAGTCAGTGTGTGGGGAGGTGTGGGTTGGGTGGGTGGGTGGGTCAGTCAGTGTGTGGGGAGGTGTGGGTGGGTGGTTGGGTCAGTCAGTGTGTGGGGAGGTGTTGGTGGGTGGGTGGGTCAGTCAGTGTGTGGGGAGGTGTTTGGGACAGTAAGTGTGTGGGGAGGTGTTGGGTCAGTCAGTGTGTGGGGAGGTGTGGGTGGGTGGGTGGGTGGGTCAGTCAGTGTGTGAGGAGGTGTGGGTGGGTGGTTGGGTCAGTCAGTGTGTGGGGAGGTGTGGGTTTCAGTCAGTGTGGGGAGGTGTGGGTGGGTGTGTGGGGAGGTGTGGGTGGGTGGGTGGGAGGTGTGGGTTTCAGTCAGTGTGTGGGGAGGTGTGGGTTGGTGGGTGGGTCAGTCAGTGTGTGGGGAGGTGTGGGTGGGTGGGTTCAGTTAGTGTGTGGGGAGGTGTTCAGTCAGTGTGTGGGGAGGTGTGGGTGGGTGGGTCAGTCAGTGTGTGGGGAGGTGTGGGTGGGTGGGTCAGGCAGTGTGTGGGGAGGTGTGGGTGGGTGGGTGGGTCAGTCAGTGTGTGGGGAGGTGTGGGTGGGTGTGTGGGTCAGTCAGTGTGTGGGGAGGTGTGGGTGGGTGTGTGGGTCAGTCAGTGTGTGGGGAGGTGTGGGTGGGTGTGTGGGGAGGTGTGGGTGGGTGTGTGGGGAGGTGTGGGTGGGTGTGTGGGGAGGTGTGGGTGGGTGGGTCTGTCAGTGTGTGGGGAGGTGTGGGTGGGTGGCTCAGTCAGTGTGTGGGGAGGTGTGTGTGGGTGGGTCAGTCAGTGTGGGGAGGTGTAGGTGGGTTGGTCAGTCAGTGTGTGGGGAGGTGTGGGTGGGTGGGTCAGTCAGTGTGTGGGGAGGTGTGGGTGGGTGGGTCAGTCAGTGTGTGGGGAGGTGTGGGTGGGTGGGTCAGTCAGTGTGTGGGGAGGTGTGGGTGGGTGGGTCAGTCAGTGTGTGGGGAGGTGTGGGTTGGTCAGTGTGTGGGGAGGTGTGGGTGGGTCAGTGTGTGGGGAGGTGTGGGTGGGTCAGTGTGTGGGGAGGTGTGGGTGGGTCAGTGTGTGGGGAGGTGTGGGTGGTTCAGTGTGTGGGGAGGTGTGGGTGGGTCGGTGGAGGTGTGGGTGGGTCAGTGGGTGGGTCAGTGTGGGGGGAGGTGTGGGTGGGTGGGTCAGTGTGTGGGGAGGTGTGGGTGGGTCAGTGTGTGGGGCTCGGGGGGGGGGTGGGGCTCGGGAGGAGGGGGCTGGGGGGGTGCGGTGGTGATTAGGAGCGGCGCCGGCGGCTATCGCTGCCGCCGCCGCAACCTGTGACAGGGGCGGTGTGAGCGGAGTGGTGTCCATTACGTGACGTCACTTCCGTTTCACATTTCGCCCCACATCATCCAGTTTTATCCCATCAGAGGTGCCACTAAAGAAGTTTCACTTCAATAAAGACTTTATATTAAAAGTATGGTAAAAACACACTCACATGGTGTCAGTTGATGAAACAGCAATTTGATTATAAAATGATCCACGCCGACAAACAGGAGCCTGGTGGCTGGAGCAGTACACCCTGTCCTCTCTCCCAGCTGGTCCCGCTTTCCGTCTACTTCCGTTCCAGCGGAATCCCCGGAGGACATCAGACGACGGGTGCCGCAATTGGACAAAAACAGGTCGCGCTGTAATCAGCCTTCCTCTTGGTACAGGATACACTCCACGCGTTTCTCCTCTGCTGAGGTTTCATCAGGAGTGATTTTTGTAGCTAGCCCTGGGCATATATACCTATGTCTAGCTCTCTGATTGATTACACAATTATCAATGCAAATGTAAACACTTGTGGGCGTTGCAAGTGCTCACATGTTAATGCCACCATTAAGCTATAGAGCAAGTCATGTCACACTGGAGGGGTGGTAATAGACATTCAGCTCTCCTTAAGAGAGAATCATTTTGGATGTTTGAGTTGCAAACCATGTCCCCCTCTGGTCTGAACTTAGAATTTGATATCAAACCATTTTTATAATCTTCTAACCTATGGTTTTAACGTTCCGTTTCTATCTCCCCTATAGATACTACCCACTACTGTTTTCATTTGATGTGTGATACTATAGATCTTTTATGGTCCAATTTTAAAATGAATTTTAATGAGTTTTTTAGTTCAATGAGTTTTAATTAGTTTTTAATTAGTTTGTAATCTTTTTGAATTCTACATATGTCTGATGTAGAAGATTAACACAATTTATGCGTCCACTAGCTAATACATTATGTGTTTACAATTGCATTTTGCACATTACCTATGGTGCGCCTATGATATCTAATTGGCCCATTATTCAATCTGCCTTGGCTATCTCAGTTAAGCCTTCACCGTACGATCCCTGTTTAAATTATCCACCTATGAGAGATGAGCTTACAATATATAAGCTCCCCACATCTAAACAACGTCACTCCTGAAGAAAGCGAGAAGGTGAAACGCGTAGAGTGACGCTGTTTGCCCCAACCGGAACCTCTGGATGCGGATGTCGTCACTTCCGGCTGCCGGTGATACACATTCGTGACACGCACGCCAGCACAGAGGGAAACTTGAGAGAAGACCCATCCGGTTGCAGAGTTTGCAGAGATCCATGTTGTGATCTATACTGTATGCTTTTTTACCTTACACATCATGTGAGTTGATTGGATTTGTTTTTATCTGTATTAAATGTGTTATACAGTCTACACTATGTCCAGTATCGTCTTACCTTAAGGTCCTGTGTGGTGGGTACCGGTCTGGTGATATCCTGTCTGCACGGATTACAACCACTACCTAAAGATACCTTTATGTGCCTTTGTTCTACCTCATGTTTGTGAGTATTCTGTATATTCATTCTAGCTAGCAGTTTATTATCACACCATTGACTTTACAATATTGTACTATAAGCATTTATCTTTTGTTTCAACACGGTATGCGCTTCCCGATGACCCCTCTCTTCACTTGCCACAAGGATTGAGAAAGCAATCCTACACCGGGTTATAGCTGCATCCGATGTTTGTATAAGTATCACCATTTTTATTATATTATGTGTTTCACATGTTTATGCTAAGGATCACTATATATATGAGCGCCACACTTGGTTAACTCCCTTTTTCCACATACACAGTTTATCTTTCTCACCAAGGCTGCACCATTATATTTTAGTTATTTTAGCACTTTATTATGGCTAGCCCCAATGTTTTTCAGAATAGGACAAACAGAAATTTAAACCTTGATACCTATTTTAAGGATGCAAATTTGTCATTCAGAGAGGATCAGGATAAGATCAATGCCACTTGCATCAAACTTGAGCGCACATTGATACGCGACACCAAAAAGTGGCTTGATCTTTTATTTTTAAGGAAATATGTGGAGTATAAAATAATACCCAGAGGACTTAGAGTCCAAAAAAATCCATCCATGGACCTTAGCGACGATGACTTTATAACTAAATGGAACAGTGCTCAAGATGATTGTTCCTTCAACTTGATTCAATTAATCATGTCACAGCAAGAGAAGCATCTAATAACACTAGACAAAGAAATAGAAGACCTTAGATTAGAACTAGGTTCTCTTGAGAACATTAAAGACTATACTGAGAGAGATGCCAAGATGCAGAAAAATATAGATGTTTTTAAAAAAGAGGTAATTGAAATTAAATTACAGAAATTCAGGAGGGATCAGGATGATTATGCAAAAGGCATTGAGAGGACGTGGAACAAGGGTTCCAAAAATGGTCGTAAATCACAGTCTAGTCCTGATCCTCCTGAAAAACACCCTGTATCTACCTCTGCTATGGATACCTCGTACAGAGGGAAATTTACTGACAATTACCCAAAAAATCATGCTGGCTTCCTACCCCAGATTTTACTTAAAAAAGTGGAACTAAAAAATCCACCAGTGGGGGGTAAAGCTAAAGAAAAAAACAAACATTTAGAAATAAATGACATTATTAATACCTCAGAGAAGGAAAATTTGAAAACTGGACAACAGAAGGAACAACCACCTTTTTAGCACCCAGGGGGTGTATGAGTTCATGGGAGACCAGGAACCCATTTCACCCCCTAACGACTCCCAGCACAAGCACAAAACCAAGAAACAAAAGACGCATGTCAGAGGGAGACGAGGGGGTAGAACACGGAAAAACACGAAAACTTTATTAAATAAAAATATTTTTAATATCAGCAAGAAAATCCTTACAGCCAGTCAAAATAAAGTTATTAGTAAGGGACTTACCTTTGCCCCCACTATTGGACCAAATAAATTTGGTCTTTATGTAGATACACATAAATTCCTAAGGTCACTTACCCTAAAGAGATTTTTCATGAGTAAGGAAGCATAAACCAGAAATTGGAATGAGACACATAACAACAGTACAGATAGTCCTACAACTTCAGAATTGAGAGGTCCAGAATATGTACATTCAAAATTTAGACCGAAATCTCAGTTTTTCCCTAAATTTGCCAAGGGGAACCATCTGGATGTTTTCTTTCAATTAGTGACCAAAGATTTGGAAGCCCTTTCTTATAAAAAGAGTGGAGAACATACAAACCTCACAAAAGATGAAAAAATAGCGTTAGATGAATTGTCATTGGATACAACAATTGTAATAAAACCAGCAGACAAGGGAGGGGGTGTAGTTATCATGGACCACAGCTACTATATTCTGGAGGCCAATAGAATCTTGGGTGACACTAATACTTATCAAAAACTCAAAAATAACCCCACTACCCTTTACAAAAAAGAATTACAATCTCTGTTGGAGGATGGGAGAAGACGGGGAATATTGGAAGAATATGAATTTCAATTCCTAAATGTGGAGGACCCAATATTCCCCGTCTTCTATTTCCTACCTAAGATACACAAAGATCTTATGCATCCCCCTGGAAGACCAATAATCTCCGGTATAGGATCTCTGACGGCGAATTTATCAGAGTTTGTAGATAGCTATCTACAAGAGATTGTTAAAAAACAGAAATCATATCTAAAAGATACTACTGATGTAATTCTACTGTTAAGTGACATCCAATGGCAAGACAACTATATACTGGTCACCACTGATGTGACAGCTCTGTACACATCAATCAAACATGTAGATGGATGCAGAGCTGTCAGGCTATTTCTGGAAAAAGAGGGAAATATTCCCAACACACAAATAGAATTTCTAATTAAATGCATTGAATTTGTTCTAAATAGGAACTTCTTCTGGTTCTGTGATGACTTCTTTTTACAACTGTGTGGGACCGCCATGGGGACCAAATTTGCGCCCAGTTACGCCAATCTCCTTATGGCAATGTGGGAAGACCAATACATATGGTCTTGGATGGGTCTGGACGCAAATTTGGTCACATGGCGGAGATATATAGATGACATCCTCTTCGTGTGGAAAGGTACCGTAGAGGATCTTAACACATTTCTTCTGTACCTAAATAATAATGAACTCAATCTAAGGTTTACATCCACCTTTAGTGCCTCTTCCGTGAACTTCCTTGACCTAACCATTTATTTAGAGGACAAAATCATTAAAACTAAAAACTATTTTAAAGATGTGGATGCCAATAATTACATCTAACAGTCAAGCTGCCATCTCAATAGGTGGATTACAAATATTCCATATGGCCAATATAGACGTCTTAAACGTAATTGTTCAGACAATAATGTGTTTAAAGAACAATCGGTGGTGTTATCAAGGAAGTTCAGGGAAAGACGATATAAAGAGGTTGTCATCAAAAATGCTTTGGAAAAAACTGTAAATACTACAAGGGAATCAATGTTGAAACCTTCAGTTAAAAACCCACCCAGTAATAGTGTTCATGTGCCATTCATTACACAATACAACAGGGATGCATATAAGATCAATAACATCCTCAACTCACACTGGTCTATACTAAAGAATGATCCCATTATTGGAAAACATCTACCAGATAGAGTTAAAATGTTGTATAGAAAAGCTCCTAATATCAAAAACTTTGTGGCCCCTAGTGCCTTACGATGACAAAATACATCTAAATACACTGGCTGGTTAAACCCCTTGAAAGGATTTTTTAGTTGCAAAATGTGCACTGCTTGCCACTTTAGTTCTAAAACTACTAACAGTTTTAAATCGCATGCTACACAAAAAACTTACAATATAAAACAGCATCTCAACTGTAGATCTAGCTATGTGATCTATCTCATTGAGTGCGAGTGCGGTCTTCAATATATAGGGAAAACCATCCGCCCCCTAAAGACACACATTTTGGAACATATTGGCAACATAAAAAAGAAACTCACAACACATAGTGTTTCTAACCATTTTTTATTAGTGCACAACTCAGACCCTAAGGGGTTAACTTTTAAAGCTATAGAGCAAGTCATGTCACACTGGAGGGGTGGTAATAGACATTCAGCTCTCCTTAAGAGAGAATCATTTTGGATGTTTGAGTTGCAAACCATGTCCCCCTCTGGTCTGAACTTAGAATTTGATATCAAACCATTTTTATAATCTGCTAACCTATGTTTTTAACGTTCCGTTTCTATCTCCCCTATAGATACTACCCACTACTGTTTTCATTTGATGTGTGATACTATAGATCTTTTATGGTCCAATTTTAAAATGAATTTTAATGAGTTTTTTAGTTCAATGAGTTTTAATTAGTTTTTAATTAGTTTGTAATCTTTTTGAATTCTACATATGTCTGATGTAGAAGATTAACACAATTTATGTGTCCACTAGCTAATACATTATTTGTTTACAATTGCATTTTGCACATTACCTATGGTGCGCCTATGATATCTAATTGGCCCATTATTCAATCTGCTTTGGCTATCTCAGTTAAGCCTTCACCGTACGATCCCTGTTTAAATTATCCACCTATGAGAGATGAGCTTACAATATATAAGCTCCCCACATCTAAACAACGTCACTCCTGAAGAAACCGAGAAGATGAAACGCGTAGAGTGACGCTGTTTGCCCCAACCGGAACCTCTGGATGCGGATGTCGTCACTTCCGGCTGCCGGTGATACGCATTCATGACACGCACGCCAGCACAGAGGGAACTTGAGAGAAGACCCATCCGGTTGCAGAGTTTGCAGAGATCCATGTTGTGATCTATATGCTTTTTTACCTTACACATCATGTGAGTTGATTGGATTTGTTTTTATCTGTATTAAATGTGTTATACAGTCTACACTATGTCCAGTATCGTCTTACCTTAAGGTCCTGTGTGGTGGGTACCGGTCTGGTGATATCCTGTCTGCACGGATTACAACCACTACCTAAAGATACCTTTATGTGCCTTTGTTCTACCTCACGTTTGTGAGTATTCTGTATATTCATTCTAGCTAGCAGTTTATTATCACACCATTGACTTTACAATATTGCACTATAAGCATTTGTCTTTTGTTTCAACACGGTATGCGCTTCCCGATGACCCCTCTCTTCAAATGCCACCATTAAACAAGCTTAATCTAAATGATTACGGCATAAAAAACATGAATATGTGATCGTTAACTCTATGTAAACATACATAGAGTCCAAAAAATATAACATTAAAACATATTAGCAATCTAATAGATAAAGGAACCTAAACTTAAACTAATTTCTAAACCTATGTGAATGGTATACAGTCTGCAAGGACAGAAAAGAGACAAATGTTAGTGATTAAAGAAAAACATTCAAATCAAAATCAGCATTCAGACCTAAAGGGGACAGAGTTTTTAACTGGAAAATCCAGTAGGACTCGTTCTTTATCTCTGTCACCCCCTCGCCAGTAGGGCATGACTTGTTCTATGCCCATATAATGTAGGTCTTTTGGATCAGCATTGTGGAATTTCAAGAAATTCTTTGGTACACTATGGGTTAATATTTTACGTTTGATATTGTTAATATGCTCTAATATTCTAGTGCGTACCGGACGGATGGTTTTACCAATATATTGTAAACCGCAGGTGCACTCTAACAGATAAATTACATATTTTGACTGACAATTAATATGTCAGTCTATTTTATATATCTTGTTAGTCTTATTAGATTTAAACGTATTCCCTGAGTTTGAACTAAATCCACATGCTGTCAGTTTTTACAACTGAAAAAACCTTTTGGGACCATTAGCCAATTTGAAGTAGAAGGTTCACTATTTTTCTTTAATGCGCTAGAAGCAATTTTATTCTTCACATTTGAAGCTTTTCTGAAAAGAACTTGAGGGTAATCTGATATATGTACTCCTAAAATGGGGTAATTTTTTAACACATGCCAATGGCGTAATAAAATACGCATAATATGGTAGAGCAGGTCAAATGATTCAGCCGAGCAGAATAGGTTGGTTAGCCAAGGCTCGAAAAGACGGTATACATACCATGGTGAAGCCCCGCCCTCTGCAGAAGTAACCTTCGGTGCCTCCCTCCCCCCGCCTGCCCGACCAGGTGCCCCTTATGTGTCCCGTACACGTCCTGTAAGTCACGTTTGTCCCGGTTCGTCTGTATATGTCGTATGTTTAGTTAGTCTTTTGTTCTGTCTAAATGTTGTTTTCTTTTTGACGCATATGGTTATTCATTAGTACATGCTAATGGGTGGTGATGTAATGTATGCATTGTAAAACCAAATAAAAATGAAAGTTATAAAAAAAAAAAAAAAATACGCATAATATTAGTAGATTCTCTATTGAACTGTGTAATGAAAGGAACATTTATAAACTTCTTGCCAATAGGTCTAATACGAGGAGTAAGAATCAAGGCTCTGGATAAAGACTGGGTTCTATTTAAAGCCTCGTCTATATTGGTCTTTTTATATTTCCTTTCTTTGAATTTCTCAGTCAGAATTTTTGATTGCTGTATAAAAATATCTTCTTCTCCGCAGTTACGTTTCAAACGTCGGTATTGACCATACGGTATGTTCTCAATCCAGTTTTTTTGGTGGCAACTCGTAGGTAGAATGAAATTGTTACTATCAACATCTTTAAAATAATTTCTAGTCTTGATCATATTGTCTTCTATATATATGGTCAGATCCAAGAAATTGATCTCTGTGTTGCTCACCATTGATGTAAATTTAAGATTCACAGTATTTGAATCCAGATATACAAGGAAATGGTCCAGATCTTCTCTAGAACCCTTCCAGATGAAGACAATATCATCTATATATCTGCGCCATGTGACTAGGTTCGCGTCGAATTCCGCCCATGACCAAATGTGGTCATCCTCCCATGCACTCATGAAGAGGTTGGCGTACCTCGGCGCTAACCTAGTTCCCATGGCCGTACCGCACAGTTGAATATAAAAATACTCATCGAACCAAAAAAATTTCCTATTCAAAATAAATTTTATGTACTCTATAAGGAACTGTATTTGAGATTTTGGCATAGTACCCTTTTCCAAAAATCTGGAGACTGCTCTACATCCATCACAGTGTCTGATAGATGTATACAGAGCATTCACATCCGTAGTGACTAAAAAGAAACCTTCCTGCCATTGGATTTGATCTAATAATAATATAACATCATTTGTATCTTTAAGATGAGATCTTTGTTCTTTTACTAGGCTCTGGAGAAAATGATCTATAAATTCTGACAGACTGGACGTCACAGCACCTATGCCTGATATTATAGGCCAGCCGGGTGGGTGTTTGTTTTTGTGCAATTTAGGCAAAAAATAGAATATAGTGAATTTAGGGTATTCTATATTTAAATAATTAAATTCCCCTTCTTCCAAGATCCCCTTATTTTTATCCGCTGTTAGAAGAAGTTTCAGCTGTTTTCTAAAGATCTCTGTGGGGTTGTGTTCTAATTTTTTATAAGTAGTGCTATCCCCAAATATTCTCAATGCTTTTTCCATATAATAGATGTGGTCCATGATAACCACCCCTTCATCTGCCTGTTTGATCACTATTGTTCTATCTGACACTAATTCTTCCAGAGCTCCTAATGAAGCTGCCAATCAAGCGCAGCGAAACGCGTTGAGTTTTGGACCATCGTAGGATTTGTAGAGGAGAGAGGAGAGGGAACCCGGAAGCAGTGTGCGTGTCAGCGTGGATGTCCAATCCGGGAAGGGGAAGTGATGTCAATCGAAGCCGCGGACGCAGGGAACAGCCGCAGTGAGGTCGAGATGAACTGCAGGCTGTGTTGCCCTGTCTATCCAAATGCTCGATATATGCTGATACCATGTAAGCTTCCATTTGTATTTGTGTGCTGATAAATTTGTTTATTGTCTGCACTATTGGTTCTCTTGTTCTGTTTGAGCTCCTGAAGGATCCTGTGCATTACCCCTGGAAGAATTTGACACTGTGTTGAATTTTGCCTACTATTCTGCTCCACTTGTGAGTAGATTACTTATAGACCACGTAATTTTTGTTATCACAATTCATAGCTATATTGCACTATGTGATTTTTCTTTATTTCATGGCACCTATCTGGCTCCCCTACTGTTTGAGAAAACAAGATGGAGGCAAGCCAAGGTATATGGTGGGAAAACAGGAGAGCGACTGCGTGTGTGCCTACAATGTCAGCCATTTGTGTTATGGCTTTCTTGGGATCTCGGGTGCATATATTGGTGCTGTCAATGTGTTTTTACCTTCTTGTATACTTCTCCCCAGCCTGCACTATTGGTCTCCCCCCTCAGCACCTGGTCTGGCAGCTCTGTCATTGAGCGGCACAGCAGGTACCGCTGGTCTTCCAAAGCGTGGGAAGATAGTCCTTGCCTGACTTCTGCCTCTGTCCCTCGGCACCGCTCATCTCAACGTCGCCGCTCATGAGCTGGTGGGCAGTGGTGTTTGCCTGTTTTTGCCTGAAGAAAAGAATGAAGAAAAAATAAAAGAATAAAGAGCTCACCGGGAGACATCTGTTCAATCGAGATTTGATCACAGACTTCTTCGCATTAGCTGTTGAGGATAAGTGCATCAAGGGTCAAAAGTTGGTGCTCACATAGAACGGGGTGACGACATCAATGGTAAGAAAAACATTGAACGTATTTTATTTAATTATGTTTTTTTTTTAGGTTGCCCATTGACTGCCAATGTGTTTATCTATGCCCCGTTTGGGCTATAAATTAGCACAGTGACAAGCAATGCATTTTTTTGGTATATGCTTGTTCTTATTTAATTGTTATGTTTTGTATTTTTGGTTCTTGTTTTTATTTGTTTTGTATTTGTAGGGCTTTGTTTAATTTAATGGTTTTGTATTTTTGGTGCTTGTTTTTATGGAATTGATTTTTATTTTTAGGGCTTGTTTCTATATAATTGTTATGTATTGTATTTTGTGATTTTTTTTTTTTTAGTTTGCCCATTTATTGTCAGTGTGGCAATCCATGCCGATATATTGTGGGAATGGTTTACCACAGTCACAGTCAATGGTTTTATAATGAAATGCTTGTTTTATTTAAATGTCATATATTTTATTTTGTGCCTAATTTTTTTTAAGCTTGCCCATTCATTGCCATAGTGGCTAACCATGCCCATATTATATGGGCATGATGTACAACTGTGCCAATCAATTGGATTATTACCATTTTTTCCACTTTACTCCACTTCCACTCCATCTGATCTCATCGGTCCTCCACCTACTCCCCTGGTTAACGCTATTTCTTCTGAGCCTAGACTCCTGACTCCTAACCGCTATGTGGGAGATCCCCATGGATGCCGAGAGTTTTTGAACCAATGTTTTATACAATTTGAAATCATGCCTTCTTGTTTACCTTCCCAAAGATCCAAAGTGGCATACATCACAAACTTTATTCACAGACGACGCTCTGGCTTGGGCTGCCCCCATCTGGGAACAGAGGTCAGATCTAATGTAGGATATCGGAAAATTTGCCAAAGAATTCCGAAGAGTTTTTGACACACCTGGCCGCAAGGTAACAGCTGCTTCTTCTCTATTTCATATTTCCCAAGGAAATCGCCCGGTCACCAGATACGCCTTAGAGTTTCGTACCACTGCTGCAGAGATGGGATGGAATAATGAGGCATTGTCGTCAGCTTTTTGGCAGGGTCTTTCGCAGTCACTAAAGGATGAACTCACCACTCAAGCGTCCAACGGATCTGGAAGAATTCATCGCTGCCTGCATCCGCGTGGACCAACGCCTGCAAGAAAGGAGATCTGAACGTTCTCGCAAGAGGGTCCCGGTAGGATTGAAAGCCATCGATGGTCGGCCATTACAGCCGGCTTTCCTCTCTCTTTAGTAGGAGAGGAAGAAATCTACCTGGATGTGATTCACACTCCTTCCTTCTAAATGATCCTGGGCCTTTCATGGCTTCAACGCCATAATCCCCGCATCGACTGGACTAACAATGTACCTATCTAATGGAACACTCATTGTGCTGACAGCTGTGCGGTTCCTATTCAGAAGATTTGTGGGTTGGTCACCCCTCGGGAGGAGACAAATATCCTACCCGAGATATACGCGGACTTCCGGGACGTTTTTGATAAGGCACGATCCGAAGTTTTACCACCTCATCGCCCTTTCGATTGTCCGATTGATCTTTTTCCAGGTTCTGTTCTTCACAGAGGAAGGTCTTATCCACTCTCCCTTCCAAAGACTAAAGCCATGAACGATTACATCCAGGAAATTTTTAAAAGGGGGTTTGTAGGAGGACATGTGCAGAGGTACACAATGGAGACTGTTGTAAGGTGAAATTATAATAAGGCTTTATTGTGCCTGTCGCTTAAAACACAGCAAAAAAAAAACATAAGCGAAATAGTGAGCCAAACAAAGAAAACCTATCTCTGCTTTGGAGACTATCTACACATGTAGCTCAGCCCTCTCTGACTGGGTTGGTTAGCTAGGCTCTTTACCAGCCCCAAATCATGAAGACATTTATCAATACACAGACATAGATAATAGTCTTATACGAAAAAATCTTATCTGTTAACTGGTCTGCTGTAGGGGAAGCTTCTCTGCTCTCTTGGAACCTCACCCTTGTGTGCACAGGAAATGTCGGGCTCCAAGTTTAGAATCTTGTCCTCTTTGTCTTGTGGTCAGCTTGTCACTCAAGACATCTGTTTTTCCTTGGTTCAGCCCAGTTGTGGACTAAGGAATCTCTCCTCTGTCTCCAAGTTCAGCTCAGGTGTGAGCTAAGGAGTCTCTCTTCCAGTCTAAAAAGACAGGCTTTTCTAAGCCATCTAATCAGGCAGGTGGTGTTAGTTAATTGCCTACCAGCAGTTAACCACCACACTGCTGGATTAGAGGCACATTTGTGAACAGGGATAAGTCCCCTGTTACATACCTCCCCTGTTTGTGGGAAGCTCGGGCTTACCACGGCCAAAGCCCATCCTTCCACTCTCATTCGAGATCTTTGTGACTTGAATGAGAGTGGATGGAGGAAGAGAACCCTCTGTCCCGCTGGGATTGAAGCCCTTTCTCCAGTTTATTTTTGTCTCCTCCCGAAGGTGCTTGAGATCAGCACTCCTCAGTCGCTCGAGGAGGACTTTTTCCAAGTAAAGTCTTTTTACAGAGTGCGCGGTCATGAGATTTCCGTTGCGTCGGGCACTCCTCTTTTAGTAGACAAACTGTATGGCAACAGTTGTAGAGCAGTTAGGACTAGCCCTTAGAGTTTTCCGCTTTTGAAGCGGTCTTTCTGCACCTCCTCCACACAACGGAGTCGCCAGTTCAGCTTCTTTGGAACTGAGTTGCACCTCCACCGCCCTTTCCAGAGAACGTCCTATCTTTTCAGCTTCCTCAGCTAAAGATTCTTCTGGCTTTGATTCTGCACTCCTACCTCTGTTTGTTGTCTGTTGGGCAGCTGTAAGTTTGGCTAGTGCTTTCTTAGGTGGCTCAAACTTCGTAATCTTGTTTTGAAGGTGCGTGGAGTCCCCAACTCTCACTGTACCCTTGTCCTCACGGGCATTAGTTACTGTGGGATACTGGTGCTTGGGCAGAGCCAATACCTTTTTCCGTATTGGAGGAATCTGTAAGTTACTGGTCTGCAGAGTCTCAACCTGTTTGAGTGCGTCTTGCAAGTCTCTTCTCAGGGAATTTATCTGCGTACTTTGCTTTCTCTGAGCTTGCTTCCACATTTTTATTGCATTGTGAAGCACTATGAACTTCTTTGCTTGGGCCACAGTTACTTGTTTCAGTTTCTGGACCTTCTTGTGCTCCCTTTTGTGCCGCATCACCTGGGTTCTAAGCTTGGCCTTTAGCGTTGCTTTGGTGACGCTCAGGGTAGCCTTCAGTTTCTCATGCTGCTTTGCGGGGACATACTGGGTAATCAGACGTTCCTGCAGCACTTGAATTTCTTTAACAGCCTGCAGATTGTCTTCCTGCAGAGTTCGCTGCTTCTCCTCGGCCTTCTCGAGGTGCGTACGCAGACCTTGCAGTTGGTTCTGCAGTCGGTGCTCTGCTTCAAACTTCTCACCTTCCAAAAGTCTATTTATTTCTTTAAGCTCGTGCAGCTTTTCATTTTTTTTCTTGACGTTGTTTGTCAAATTAAAATTTTCTTCTTTGAGTTTTAATTTTTTTCTTTGTAATCTTAAATTTTCTCCTTTTTCAGTCTCTGTACTATTCAGGGCCTCCTTGCAGTCCTCCTTCCATTTACGCACATCTGCTTTGAGAATGACAGTCTCCTGGCATGAGATTTTCTTCTCTAGGTTGAGGGTCTGAAACTCCTTCTGAGAGACTTTGAGATCTGTCTTAAGATTGACAATAGTTTCTTTAGATATGTCCAGCTCCTCCGTGAGACTGTGTAGTTCCTTTATGGAAACTTCCAGGTCTATGCGGCAGCTGTTGGTCTCATGATGTGAGGCATCCAGTGCTCTGCGGAGTGTCTGAACCTCTTTCTGAGATACGTCCACCTCTGTTCGGACACTGTTGACCTCCTGTTGTGAGGCATTTAGCTCTATGCGAAGAGTTTGAACCTCTTGCTGGAAGACTGTCATCTGCTTCAGTGCCTCCTCATACTTCCGCTTCAGCTTAGTCTTCATTTTATCAGATTGGCTTTGCTTTTCATCCATGGCAGAAATAGTAGCGTTTGCAGTTTAGCTCAGTCTTGAGATCGTCCAAATCTGTCCTGGCTAAAGAGTAAATTGTGAGCACATCTTTTTGTAGCCTCACGTTATTTTTCTGTAGCTCTGTGTAACCATCTTTCTTTTGTTTCAATTGTTCACGGAGCATATCACAGTCATGTCTGGCATTTTTCAGGGCATCTTCAGGGCTGGTCAAGGGATCGTCACTCACTGGTTCCGGCTCCACTTCCCTGGGATGGTTGGTTGAGGGTTCCTCACTGTTGGCACCAGACAGACACTTCTTTGGGGTACACGACTTCTGCCTTGGGCCCTCTGGATATTCGGTTAACCGCGGGACGAATTCTCCATTTTCTCTAGGCTGCAGGGCAACTCTGTCCCCCTTTTCCTCCACAGGATCTGCGGACGTGTCTGTTCCTTCCACGGTAAGTGAAGAACCGCTTTTCTTTTTCCGTTTTTTTGTTTTGGATGACTCCGTCCCATCAGGAATACTGGGGTCTCCTTCTTTATTTGATACTTTAGCAGCTTCATTATATACGCCAGGCTTTTCTTGCAGTTGCTTTAGCTGATAGAAATATTGGGTGATCTGCTGCTCCCGCTCTTTCTCTTGTCGACCATATTCGTCATCATAGAGAGCGGTCTTTTCGGTTCGTGCCGAGTTCAGGCACCCCCACCATTCTTGGGGTGTTTAGTGGGTGTGACTCGGTTCGGGTTCCCCGTAAGGGATGTCTTCCTCTTTATTGGACTGGAAGGGCCACTCTTCCGTGGGGTAGGGTTCATTACAGGAACGCTGCATCTTGTCCTCCATTTTGGGGCTCTCAGGTGTAGTTTTCTTCCTGACCTCAGGAGGCGCTGTTGCCACTGTACTTGCTAGAACCCCCAATTGTGGTAGTCCTACAGGTGGGCATATTTTGCTTGTAGAGGTCGTAGCTCTCACAGGCATCTCTGTAGACTTTTTCTTTCTTGGATAAGTTTTACAATATCAGCAGTGCTGTGCACGCATTTTCTCTCATCAGGTATACAGGATGTGCAGTTGCTAGGTAAAAACGTCTATTTGCTTTACACCATTTACTTGCTAGGTGTAATCTCTCATTAAGTATGCTGGATGTGTAGTTGCTAGGTAAAAACTTCTGTTTGCTTTACACCATTTACTTGCTAGGTGAAATCCCTCCGCTTCAGCAACAGAATTTGGTTTTCTGCTTGAGTTCAGTCATTTTCAGTCTCATCTTTGGGTATTATGGCATTCACACTTCACACTTTGGGTGTCTGTTTTGCTCCCAAGATACATAGACAGACTTTAATACTTGCAGAAAAAAAAAACATCCTTTGCAGTGAAATATTTCTTTCACTCCCGGCAGGGTGACTCAACACTCAGCAATTGGCTTTGGAATACTTTTTACACAGTTCAGCAATTCCTTTTTCCCTGGTAGGGCAATTTTACACTCGGCATTTGTTTGCTAAAAATTCCCCTGCTTCAGCACAGTCTTGTATCAATTTTCACACTTTTCTGCATATACTCCATTCACAGCTGGTAGTCCTATGCGGTGTGGCAACCTTTATTTGCAAAATCAGTACCGCTCGTGGATCACCTTCTGTAACTGCTTCAGCGAAACTTTTTGAAAACAACAAACACCTATCCCTTTTTAAGGCTGATTCACTTCTTGAACCCTGACTATGGCTGGAAGGCAAAACCCCTATTTCAATGACCATATTACACTTTGTGATAGGCAAATAAGGTTTACCTGCTTCAGCAGTCTTTCTCTCTCTCCTCTTGGGATTGGGGAAAGAGTCCATCTGTGGTTTTGTAGGTTTCAGTGCAGTGTAAGTTTCCTGCCTGGGTGTGTATCCCTTTAATTCTGATCTCTGTTGCAGGTGAATCTTTGTTTTTGTTGCTCAGGTTTGTTTGCAAGACTGTATGCAGGCAAAAGCACAAAAAAAAATTCCACAGGCAATCTCCGGCCCTTTAAACTTCAAAGGCCACCTCTCATCCCAAATTTCTGACACCATATGTAGGAGGACATGTGCAGAGGTACACAATGGAGACTGTTGTAAGGTGAAATTATAACAAAGCTTTATTGTGCCTGTCGCTTAAAACACAGCAAAAAAAACATAAGCAAAATAGTGAGCCAAACAAAGAAAACCTATCTCTGCTTTGGAGACTATCTACACATGTAGTTCAGCCCTCTTTGACTGGGTTGGTTAGCTAGGCTCTTTACCAGCCCCAAATCATGGAGACATTTATCAATACACAGACATAGATAATAGTCTTATACGAAAAAGTCTTATCTGTTAGCTGGGCTGCTGTAGGGGAAGCTTCTCTGCTCTCTTGGAACCGCACCCTTGTGTGCACAGGAAATGTCAGGCTCCAAGTTTAGAATCTTGTCCTCTTTGTCTTGTGGTCAGCTTGTTGCTCAAGACATCTGTTTTTCCTTCGTCCAGCCCAGTTGTGGACTAAGGAATCTCTCCTCTGTCTCCAAGTTCAGCTCAGGTGTGAGGTCTCTCTTCCTGTCTCAAAAGACAGGCTTTTCTAAGCCATCTAATCAGGCAGGTGGTGTTCGTTAATTGCCTACCAGCAGTTAACCACCACACTGCTGGATTAGAGGCACATTTGTGAACAGGGATAAGTCCCCTGTTACAGGGTTCATACGAAAATTCTCGTCTCCAGCCGGGGCAGGGTCTTTTTTGTCAAGAAAAAAGACAGATCTTTTCGCCCATGCATTGACTATAGAGGGCTTAACAAGATCACCCTCAAGAACGGAAACCCATTACCACTGATCTCAGAACTTTTTGATCGTCTTCAAGGCTCAACTATCTTCACCAAGTTAGATTTGTGTGGTGCCTATAGTTTGGTAAGGATTCGCCAGGGGGACGAATGGAAGATGGCCTTCAACACACGAGATGGCCATTATGAGTACTTAGTCATGCCCTTTGATCTCTGCAACGCTCCGGCTGTTTTTCAGGACTTTGTCAATGAGATCTTCCCAGATCTTCTCAATCAGTTTCTCATCGTCTACCTTGACGACATAATGATTTTTTCCAAGTCTCTTCCAGAATACATCAGTCATGTGAAACAGGTACTATTACGCCTTCGCGAGAACCATCGCTACTCCAAATTGGAGAAATGCCAATTTCATCAAACTTGCACTGCATTTTTGGGGTATATCATCTCTGACTCCGGGTTCTCCATGTATCCAGCTAAACTAAAGGCAGGTATGGACTGGCCACGCCCCACCACTCTCAAAGCTACTGCTGCGACACACTTTATTCGAGCAAATACCCAGTATGTACCTGGCAGATACCTGGAATGCGCCGCTCCTCACCTCTGACAAGCCCCGTTGCATTTGCCTTCCCAGCCTGGGTTCATGCCTGGCTGATGGGCGGCTGATCTGTTAAATGATAATGATTAGGATTTAATAGGCTGCAATGCTTCGCGTGTCTACCAGATGGCATAAATTCATGAATTGTAATGCAGTATATATATATATACTGTGCAGTATTGCAGCCAGCAGGAATAAAATGCTTCAATCCCTGCCTGGAAAATAACTCAATGCACTCGGGCAGAAAACAGTCACAAACCTCATTACACCCAGGTATACCCGAATTCGTGGGACTAGCCGAGCTCGAATAAAGTGTGTCGCCAGTGTATACAATGTTTCTTGGGCTTCACGAATTATTACTACAGGTTTATTCAGAAATTTTCTTCCATGGTAGCCCCCATCACAGCCTTGACCAAAAAAGGGGCAGATGCTGCTTCCTGGCCACCAGCGCTACTCAAGCCTTTGATCTCCTGAAAAAAGCCTTCGTATCAGCACCCATCCTCATTCATCCGGATCCCAAGTTGCCGTTTACATTGGAGGTGGACGCATCTGATGTTGGGGCCGGAGCCATCATGTCTCAAAGGAGGTCACCTCTGGCCAGGCTCCACCCCTGCACCTTTTTTTCGAAAAAAAATTCTTCGGTTGAACAGAATTATGACATCGGTAACCGGGAACTTCTGGCTATCAAGCTTGCTCTTGAAGAATGGAGGCACCTGTTGGAGGGTACGGAGAGTCCAATCACCATCTTAACGGACCACAAGAATTTACTCTACATAGAAGGTGTTCATCGTCTATGTGCTCGTCAAGCTCGTTGGTCACTTTTTTCCCCCCGTTTCCATTACATCATATCCTTCATACCAGGTTCCAAAAACCTGAAAGCCGATGCCCTTTCTCATCAGTTCTTAACCGAAGACAAGTCCGAGGACCATATGGAGACAGTTCTTCTAAGTACATTTTATCCGCCAACACATTTGACGTAATGGACAACATCCTTTAGGACAAATCCCATATTGCAGTGGGTCTCGAGGTCCCAGAGGGCTGCCTCTTCGCCTCCCCACGTTACCGGAGGAAGGTCTTGGAGTGGGATCATTCATCCAAGTCTGCTGGACATCCCGGTACCAGAAGAACCACCAATCTCATCGAACGAACCTTCTGGTGGCCCGGCATTCAAGGAGATATTAAGGAATTTTTCAAAGCATGTTCCACTTGTGCTCGCAAAAAAACTCCTCGGAGCAAGCCACCTTGTCTATTACACCCTCGCCCCATTCCGGATCATCTGTGGAACCATTTGTCTATGGACTTTATTGTAGAGCTGCCTGTTTCCAAGGGAATGAACACCATTCTTGTCATTATTGATCGTTTCTCCAAACAGACATATTTCATCCCTTTAAGAGGTCTTCCTACTTCTTCCAGTTTGGCGGATATTTTTGTCAAGGAGATCTTCCGTCTACATGAGGTTCCACAAACCAACGTCTCTGATCGGGGATCACAATTTATATCCAGATTTGGGCATTCTTTCTCTCAAAAGATGGGCATTTCCTTACATTTCTCTTCCGGATATCACCCCAAAGCCAATGGCCAGACGGAGAGAACCAATCAAACCTTGGAGCAGTACCTGCGTTGTTTTGTCTCAGATACACAGGATAACTGGACAGATCTCCTCCCCTGGGCCGAATTTGCTCATAACTCACTACTGAGTCTCTTAGATCCGCAACTACTAGACAAAAGCTCCAGGCAGACCGCCACCGTCGCAGTATTCATGAGTTTAGTCCAAGAGACAGAGTGTGGCTATCTTCCAGGAACATATAGCTCAAAGTACCCACGCTCAAACTGGCACCCAGGTTTCTTGGCCCGTTTCCCATAGTGGAGAGGATCAATCCAGTGGCATATCGTCTACAACTTACTTCGTCGATGATGATTCCATCGGTGTTTCATGTGTCTTTACTTAAGCCTGTCTTCCTGAGCTCCTGTTTTCTGGATTCTTCTTCACCTCCAGCACCTCTTCTCGTACAGAGACAGCAGGAATAAGAGGTCCAGTCAATTGCGGACTCCAGAATTTCTAGAGGAGCCGTCCAGTACTTAGTGCACTGAAAGGGGTTTGGACTAGAAGAGCGGTCCTGGATCCCTCATCACCAACTCCATGTACCCGGACTCCATTAACGTTTCCATCTGAAGTATCCCCTCAAACCTTTTTGAAGTCACCCGGAGGTCGCTCCTGAAGGGGGGGGGGGTGTACTGTAAGGAACAAGTCACGCCGCCCTCGGTGCACTCCCGTCTTACCTTCTTCGTTCTCCGCACTCCCCGCCCCTGACGACACGTCCTCGGGACCCATGCTTCCTCCCCGCAGCGCTATGTGCAGGCGCGCACCCGGCTCTCGGCCGAAGACACTGGCGGAGGGTCCAGCCTCCGGTTTGCGCTCGCGCATCCACAGCGCGTGCGCAATGCACATGAGCTCCGCGTCAAGTGATAATCTTTTACATAGCCTACACCTGTCTCCTTCACCTCTGCCTATCCCTGCTCCCGCTGAGGACGTACCTCCGTTCCGCCTCTCCTCCTATTGGTTTCTTATATGCTCAGCTGTGCCTCTTGAATATCGGCTGAGCATAGTTATTGTTACTTTATTGTTCTCCTCATCTCGGCCTCCACAGTCTTGCCTTGCCTTGCTGAACCTTGTTTGTGTACCGACCCGGCTTGTTTCTTGGACGCCCCGCCTCCATACTCCTGACCCTGGCTGTTCCTGACCATCTGCATCTCTCCTACCATGACCTCGGCATTCGGACCACGACAACTCTCCATTCTCCAATCCTGACCACAGCTAATAGTACCTCCAACGATCTGGACCTCTCCTACCCTGACCCCGGCAAGTATAACGACGAACTGTACCTCTCCAACCCTGACCCGGCTACCTCAACCAAACTACACTCCAGATCCGCCCTTGTGGCTATGGGTGGCGTTTATACCCATTCCCACCTCAGCACCGGGGTCCCGCCTTGTTTGTGGTGAGCACAGCGTGCCACTCATCTCATTTTAGCTTAAGAAGATGATGAGACAACAGGTACCTATGGATTACAAATAAAGAAGATTGAAGAAAGAACATTAAAGAAAGAAGATTTTACCTGATGCTGAGGATGGCATCGCGGATGGAGAGTTTCCTGATACATCAGGAATCGGAGGGTAAATACATCTAAAGGTAAGAAAAACATTGAATGTATCAGGTTTTTTTAATTGTATTTTTTTTTTTAAATTGATTGCCCATTGACTACCAATGTATTTATCTGTGCCCCTTTAGGGTATAGATACAGTGACAGACAATGCATTTTTAGGCAAATGGTTGTTTTGAATTAATTTTTATGTTTTGTATTTCTGTTTATTGTTTTGAGTTAATTGTTATGTGTTTGTAGGGCTTTATTTTTCAATTTTTAGATTGTTTAGGCTTTTGATTTCTTTTATTGTTCTGGTGTTTAGGCTTTTGATTTATTTTATTCTTCTGGTGTTTAGGTGTTTGATTTATTTTATTCTTCTGATGTTTAGGTGTTTGATTCCTTTTATTCTTCTGGTGTTTGATTTCTTTTATTGTTCTGGTGTTTAGGTGCTTGGTTATTTTTTATTGTTGTGTCTTTTTGGTGCTGTTTTTTTTTTAGGTTGCCCATTGACTGCTATAGTGGCTTATAGTGCCAATATTATATGGGCATGATTTACCACTGTGCCAATCAATGGATAGAGGGTGGGGTTAGTTGTCCTGGGGTGGGTGTTTAAGCTTCTCCGGGTGAGTAGCGGGGAGGAGGTTAACCCCTCAATTACTTTAGCGGTTACTAACCACTAAGGTGATTAAGGGGTTAGGGGCCATTAGATTATATTTTTTATCGTTGTGTTCCTGCCAACGGAGGACAAGGACGCGGAGGAAGACGAGGACGGCCTTCATCCTGGCAGGGTAAGTAGAAATTGTATTTACTTTATGCTGGCTGGATAATGTTTTATTTTGAATGGGCAAATGAGCTATTATCCATATCTGGATAATAGTAATTTTGCCCATTAATGTACTGTATGTATTAGGGGGGTTGTTGGGGGTAGAGGAGGTGGGTAGTAGGGTTGTTGTGTTTTTTAATGTTTATTTGGGGTAGAGGGATTGGGTGGAGGGGGTAGTTGACCAAAGAGTGGGTGGTTAGCATGAAGAGTTCCACGTGGAGAGTAAGACGGAGCACAGCGAACGCCAAAAATGTCTGGGGCTAAGCAGAGCTGGTACTAAAATTAATCTTTATTATTGGTGAACAACATGGAGGAGTTGGATATGCCTCTAACGCGTTTCGCGCTATTATAGCGCTTTGTCAAAGAGTATCCTGAGTGGGTGGTTAGGCCTACTGGGTGGGTAGCGGGAGTGGTTAATAGTGGAGGGATTAATCACTCCTGCAACCTTCCCGGCAGGCCTAACCAGAGACGGCTCTCCCTGTGGAGCTCTGATTGCGATAAATTCGCATGGGGAGAACTTGGAAAAAATCTGAGATGACTTTGCTGTTTCGCCGAACGGTTTTGGCATTTTCCTACTACACGTTTAAGAGGGTTTCAGATTCTTTCTGAATACAGAGATAACACAAAGGAATAACCGTTCGACGGGAACATGCCAAACCTTGCGAGGTAGCACCAAACTCATCGAAGCTACTAGAATAGGCGTCTAAGTCTTTTTCTAGAGTTTATTTTACATATTGAGTGCTGGAAACCACAAACACATTAAATAATTATATTCACATTCATTCACAATAATGATCATTTCTGACATCTCCTGTTAAGCAAATGAGATGTGATGCAATTACCACCCCAATCCAGCGAAAGCATAAAGCATTCCTGTGGTCTAAATATTAATTGAGAAGGGGGGGGGGGGGAATGATCAAAATCTGCCAGTTGAAAAACTTTTTCAAGAATGTGCTGTGGTTTTTATGCATCTGATATGCAGTTGGGATATAACATTGTTGTGGTGATTTTATCAATTGTGAAGATTTTGATCCGCACTCTTGCTTCCTTGAGGACCTTGAAAATGGTCAGCTCTCCCCTGTTGCAGCTCTTGTGCGTGGAGGTATTCCCCTCCTCCACAGGTGTCCACCATGGGATGAATCCGTAGATAGACCAATTATAGAAAGAAGACAGCACAAGGCGCCCCTGCTGGCAGCAGATTACCGCAGAACTAGACACACACGGAGCCGGACAACAAGGAGAGCTACTCTTATTGGATTTTATTGGAGTGCAGATTTTTGACATGTAAGTTGATATTTCCATTTATCTGTTTTGTTTAATACATTTCTTTCACCTTTGGTGCACCTTGTGCGTTCTTCTTTCTGTGATTTTAGCAATCCTTTTATATTGTCTACTGTTCTTGACCAGTTAGGCTACGGCCCCAGTATTTACTCGTGCATGCACGCCTGGCGACTTGGCGTCGCGTGCACAGATAAAAGCTGCGGTCGGCGGTCTGTGGTGGAGCTATGGGAGGCGCTGCGGCGGGGCCATGATGGGGGGGGGTGCGACCATGACGGGGCATATCTACCCTTCCATTGGCTACCCGCCAACCACGTGATCGCGTCGCGGAATGGGAAAACAAAATTCTTATCTTCCCTGCCAATGTACGCGTCATCTCACTTTGCGCACCTATACACAGCCACTGGTGCCTGTCCCATAGCGGGCTGTACTGTGTGTGGTGTTTGGCGTGCACGCAGTAGCGCGCGCCACAGCGGCCACCGGGGACCAGGCCTTACTGTTTTTCAGAGACCTGGGCAAATTAGGACTATTTCAGATAATATAAGGCATACATTTAATATGCAATAAATTGAAAGCACTCAGACGTAATATACCATGCAAAACATTTAAATGCTTAATTCATAGTTTAAAATTAGCTTTTCAACTACAAAGTCCTAAACAGCACAGAATATACAGTATGCAATGATTGTTAGGGACAAGTTGTAGGTCATACAGTATCTACATAAAATAAAAATGCTGCATTTATTACAAAGTTAACTTGGATTCTGTTATAAGGCAGGGGTGCGCAAACTTTTTCCCCTGCACCCCCCTGCCAGCAGTCACTTCACCCCCTGCCCCCCCTCACCCCTACTGGCGCCGACTCCAGTGTCATGACATCCCGTTGCCATAGCAACGTGACATCACATGACCTTGCGGCGTCATTTGATGCCATGTTGCCATGGCGACACGTGTGGAGCCAAGGTAAGTAAAGGTTTACAGAGGCCCTGCAGCTCCCCTGGCACTTAATTTAAGTGCCTTCGGGAAGTGCGCAGGGCCTCTGTAAACCGCACGCACCCGCGCAGGCAGTCTGGCGCCCCCCCTGGGGGTCGCGCTCTCCAGTTTGCACACCGCTGTTATAAGGCATTTATTCACAATAGCAAATACCTATTTCACAGAAGTAGTTCTCTGAAACTGAAAACCACTGTGGGATTTGACAGTAAGCAATGAAGCACGTGAGTTGCTCAGTAAGTAAAGACACTAACTCTGAGTTACAACAGGGGACCTTGGTTCAATGCCACTTGCCAGCTCCTTGTGACCTTGGGTAAGTCACTTTATCTCCCTGTGCCTCAGGTACTAGAAACATAGTTTGTAAACTAATCTGGGCAGGGAGTGTGTCTGTAAAAATCCTGTATGCTGTGTACTGCGCACTATACTGTAATTGTAAAGCGCTTTGAGTCCCATTGGGAGAAAAGCGCTATATGAAATAATATTATTATTAATATATGTTGATGGTTATTTATCAATATTTTCCATGTGCAAAAGTGCAACACTATTCCAAAGAAATAATACACAATGTTTTCCCAAAAGGGCTTTCCTTTCCTCTATATATATATATATATATATATATATATATATATATATATATATATATACAATGAAGGTCTGCGCTCGTGTATGAATAGCCAGAAATATAGGATATCTATAAATAGACTGCTAGTAGATTATAAATATATAAACACAATATTAATGAATTGATATGATGATAAATAATACAATATAGCCTTAAATAATGAGATTAATTAATATACCAATAGTGCATAATAGATGTCTAATAAAAGCAACTAAAAAATACAATTTAAACAAAAAAATGTGTGGTGCTGTGAACTTTCCTTAATCTGCACAATGCAAATAGTCCTCTAGAGTCCAACAAATAAGTCCAATGATTGGGGAGTGACAGTAGCACTATTAGGACCAACAGGCAGCTTCTTTAAAAAGGGCACAACGACTTCCCTCTCCACCTGCATAGAAAGATATAAGAAAAAAAAGCGCCAAATCCTAGTGCATTACTGTGCAAAAATCGATATATTTAATTCCCAAAATCTCAATAAAAATGAACTCACAAACATAAAACATTTAAAAGCATTGTATGAGTAATACTCATGCTCCTAGGACCAGGAAACGCTGCTTTGCTGCTGTAGTCCCTCCGTGACTCCACTGGAACAGAATGCTGCCTCCGTTGTTCACTGCCTGCAGGAACTGACGTATCAGGCGCTCCACGATGGTCTCTCACCCGGTATACACCACCAGTTGATCTTTAGTTCCCACCGGGGACGGTAGATGCCGCGGACCAGCGGATGACGTCACGGAAATCGTCCAGGATACCGGACCGGTACAGATTGTCAGCAGTTCAATAGCAAGCGTTGGAAAGTCCACTGCACACCTTCCCTACGCGTTTCATCAGATTGACTGACTTCTTCAGGGGTGGACTCTGGGTGTGTGGTGTCTCATATTATATAACCCCCGAGTCCAATTAGCTTAATTAGTTGATAGGCAAAAAACAGTGTGTTGGCAATCTAAATTGTAAGTAGAACAAATTATGTACACATGTGAACAACCAATATTGCATCTACATTATTAAATACTTGCCTGCACACTGTGATATATATATAAAAAAAAATTTGAATGATAGTTATACTATAAAATTATTAAAACCAACTTGTAGTTGATGTCCTTGTCAATTTTTTCGTTATTGTGCGGTCTACAAGGGTATATCTAAAGATATCAAAAGGATATACTGTAATTGCCAACACATTAATATAAATGATATTAGCAACAGTTATACTTATCTATTGTAAAAACCAAATTTTAGTCAATGTCCTTATCTGTTTTAGTTACACTTACTATAAGGGTATATCTAAAGATATCCTAAATACTCCAATGAATCTATTGGTAAACAGAAGAGATAGGTATTATTTAACACAAAATAGGTGTGGCTTGAGGAGGGTGGATCAATTTATGAATAGGAAGAGTATAATGTTCTCTAGACAGTTGAATAACTTATATCTGAGTGTATTATCTCTATTTTTCTTTAATATTATTATGGATAAAGATTGAAACCATAATCCCTTATGGATGGTTCTACTCTTATTATTGTAGAACAATTTGAGAGATTTGTATATGTGACTATGAATATTAATTGGTATCCCATAAACTGGAGGTAAAAGTATCTTTTAGTATGGTTACAATTTGAACTATAAAATACGCTGGTTCTATTTTCAGACAATGCCCACCTCAGAGGGTATCCTCTGGGTGGGGGTAGATTCTCCCCCTCACCCCCTCAGTAGGGTGAGGGGCATTGGTCCACTCTAGCTCTGCTCACTCTCCAAACTTATAGGACCGTAGCCTCTCTCTTCTGGTCCCAGGGCAGAACTTCTCTCCTCCAATTCCCACATAACAAGCCCACGTCCTCACAGGAACTGGCTACTAAATAGAGTCAGCCCCACCCCTCATGATGTCAGCAGGACCTCCCCTCTGTCTCATGCCTGCAGCAGAGTCAGGGGCCTGCATCTATCACTCAAGGCAGGGCGTGAAGGGGGAAAACCCATGATTACTACTGGCGCCTGCCCTTAACAGGACTTACCACAGAAGGAGAAAGCCCGTTCTGTTTACAGGGGGCTACACTCTCCCTCTGGTGGAATCCAATGGTCCCCACTTGGACCTAACATTAGCAGTACCATCCTGCCGTGAACAAACATGGGAAACAAAACACATCATGGCAGTTGGTTAAGCATAACATATACCACATGAGGTAGTATCACGAAAACCCGGTTACTCCCAACAGGGAGAACCCTAATAGTAATGCTTCGGATCAGGTTTCCTTACTTTTCTTCCATTGTGGTCCGTAATGGTCACAAAGAAGGACTGTACCGACCCATGCTCTGGCCGATATATTACACTGTGCATGTATATGCACCGTCCTATACTCCAGATCCTGACCAACTCACTGATCCGGTCCTCATTATGGTAACCTGCCTTACCAAATTTTGTCCTCAAATATTCTTGTACGGCATTTCGGAGCCAACTGTCTCTTTGCTCCTCAATCTGCTGCATTATAGGCTCAGGCACATAGGGGTATTCGTACCCATGGGACTGCCTGTACCTAGCCACTATGGCTCTGTCTGCTCTGCTCAACTTTGTGAGTTTCTTATGGCGACCCGCCCTGCTTGGCAGTACCCAGAACTCTGGTTCTGTCGGGGCAATGTCATCGTACAAAATACTGGGCCCCTTGGGCAGAATTATCTTCTGCTCTATCTCCCGATACCTGTGGTCTATTTTGTCCGCCACCTCCTGAGGAGTATAGGCACCTGCCGCCCACCAATAATCAACTAAGTTGCTACGGATGAGTAAGAACCTGGTGCGGTCCATACCTTCATGGTACCCAGTGAATAAGGGTGCCCACCACTTGTCACGGTGCTCGTACTCTGATAAGTGGCTAGTGTTCTCTACCTCTGACTCTGCTTGGGATGAGACACCGGACGTCCCCGCTTCTGTAGAGTGCGAGCAATCTCTCCTCCCTTTGGCGTTGATATACACTGTAGGGTTCATCTTGTGAACCACCTCACTGACAGGCCCAGCCTCTGCTGGAGTGTGGGACCCTCGGGCCCTCCCTCTAGCTGTAGGAGAAAAAGGCACAGGGTTAGGCACACATATCACATTGGCATATGGTATTTCCCCATCAGACCCCTCATCGCTCAATTCCCAGTCCCACACATCTCTGGAATATTTGGGGTACTTGCTCAATTTATCCCCACTGGGTCCCGGTGACAACACTCGTGACGGGGCAGGGGCAGTGGCCGGGGCGATGGAGCTTGGGGTTGGGGCTGGGGCAATGTTCAAGTCAGTGTCCAGCAAGCGGGTAATACCGCGACCAGTGGGCGCTTTCTTGGTTGCTCTCTCCGCCATGCTTCGCGCTTCTCTGGATGGGCCTCGGCTCTTCAGGGTGGCCATTGCAGCTGCCATGGCTACTCTCCGTGGGGAGAACAGCGCTCCCGGGCCTCGTTTCCCGTCGGACCCTGAAGTGACATCGTCGCCGGTGCCCGCGGAATCTCCATCCGCTCCGTGGTCCCGCACCGGAAGTGCGTCGAAGCCGGAAGGGGCAGTGGTAGAGCATCCGGTTTGCGGACGGACAAGTAGGCCGCATGCCTCTCCTTCTCATCCTCTACAGGTGCCGTCTTCGCCTGGCGGAAGTAAGGGGGTGGTGGAGTCTCCTTACCGCTCCACTGCAGGCTGCTGTACTCAGGGTCCTCTCGGACGCCCTCTCCACCGCACTGGGAGTCACCACGGCCATGGGACTGCTACGGGCCTCCGGCCGCACCAGCGCTCGCCGTCGGAAGGTGTCTGGACTCGTCTGCTCCTCTTTATTACCGCGGGGATGGTTCGCCGGTAGGCGCATCGCCACCGATGGTACGCCAACCTCTTCCTCCGAGGATATTACTATCGGATCCTCCGCAAGGGAGTCACCGGGTTCTTGGGGGATACCGCCAGTGGGTATTGGTATGAAACGGGCTCGCTCCGGTACCTCCACTGCGGTCGCGCTCTTCTCCGCCGACGGTTCTCTCGGCTCTGTAGCTGGCTTGGCCTTGGTTCTTCCCGCATGGTTGAAACGGGGAACTAGGGCAGCCTTGTCTTTTGTCTCCGCCACCTCCGTTAGTGTTCCCAGAGAGGCACCCAGCGGGTCTCGATCAGTGGCCATGGCTCGTTAGGCCACAGGTAGTACGTGCCGCATTGAGGGCATTGTGCCTTAGTGCTTGGGACCGCTCCGGGTATCCCGCAGTGGACGCACAGACACCGGAGGTATTCGTGGCCCTCCACCTCCACTACCAGTAAGCCTCCTGGTAGCTGGTAGATCGTGGTGCTCAGTTCGGACATTTTTAGCTCAGGGGTGGAACAATTCAATGTTTCAGCTCCTTGCTCCTCGAATGTCAGGCAGAAGTGGAGCTCCTCGCTCTCGCTTCCTGTCCCTCCCTTTGCTGGGGAAGGCTCTCCTGATTGGCTCTCCTTGTGCCCCCTCCCTCTGGTGGAAACAAGAGGCGGGGCACTCCTTCTTTCAGTGTGACGTGGCCTGGTTTGTTGGCCAGTCACAGCACAGGTGGGTGGGCTTTCGGCTTTCGCGCCGCTCCGCTCCTCTGGCAGGGGATATGGGTTTGGCCCCAAACCCCTGCACATCTCCCGCCACATTTCTCGTACAGTCTCTTTGCACGATTCACGTGCGCGCTCCAGAATTGGCGGGAATCGCCATTTTAGTTCGGCTGCTAACTGCTGGGCCGTTGATGGCGCGTTTATCACCATTTTGGATTCTTCTTTGCTCCGCGGAGCACATGTAGTGACGGCCACCATCTTCGCCCACCACATGTAAATGTGCAATATTCTCAGTGTCTATGGTGTAACACGTTCCTAGACACTGACGGACCTCCACTTGCTCCTTAACACTCCCGGATGCTCTCTGCATGTTTTCTGACTGTGCCCACTGATATGATGTGGCATACCGCAGGCGAGGCAGAACTCCTTCTCTGTGCACTGTACTCGGTGACTGTTCCTGCAAGTTCTCTGTGGTGCGTTTTATGTGGGTGCTGGCTAGTGTACCGGGCATTTCACTAAGTACGGGCGTCCCTACTTTTGGCCACTCATAGTGCGGGCCCTGGGCCATGGTCCCTGGACCAGTTAACAGGCTAACCCCTCCAGTTGCCTCACACTATCTGCCTCAAGGGACTAGAACAGCTATAGCTAGGCACCCATCTTACGCCACCCTCTTAGGGCACCCAGGGCGTACTGTGCGGGAGTCTACGCTCCCCTGACTACCCCTGGTATGACATGCCCTACTTTCTCCAGCACTTGCACGGAGAGTGCACTTCACTCTTCCCGTTCTGCTTTGCTGAAAGCCTGTCCTATTTCTGATCTCAGCAGCTCGCCTCCAAATGTAACCCATATTCCCCCTCCCCCCCCCCAGACACAGATGGCATATCTAGGGTGTAGTGAGGGCTGGCTACATGTGCTTTGGTGGTGCGTACCTGCCAGTAACAGGAGGGCCTGAGCTTCCCGCGGTGATGTTGGGGACACAGGACCAGGCTTCTGGGGTAGTTGCCTCCATTTCCTTAGTGATGCAGCGCCTCCATCCTCTATAACTTCCCAGGGATGTGGGGTAGGACCCTTATAGAAGAATAACCCTGGTCCCAGGGTGAATGCTCCAGAATCACACAGTCTTATGTAAAATCAGCAGTGTCTTTATTGTCACTTATCTGGCACACAGCAACAGTAGTACACAACAGATCATATGCCAAGGCACTCCAAAGGTACACCAGACCTCCTCCTCCTCTCCTCTCCTCCAGACTGTACTCCTGCAGGATGGTCTGTGGGGGGGCCTCAATACCCCCAATGCCCACCTCAGAGGGTATCCTCTGGGTGGGGGTAGATTCTCCCCCTCACCCCCTCAGTAGGGTGAGGGGCATTGGTCCACTCTAGCTCTGCTCACTCTCCAAACTCATAGGACCGTAGCCTCTCTCTTCTGGTCCCAGGGCAGAACTTCTCTTCTCCAACTCCCACATAACAAGCCCACGTCCTCACAGGAACTGGCTACTAAATAGAGTCAGCCCTACCCCTCATGATGTCAGCAGGACCTCCCCTCTGTCTCATGCCTGCAGCAGAGTCAGGGGCCTGCATCTATCACTCAAGGCAGGGCGTGAAGGGGGAAAACCCATGATTACTGCTGACGCCTGCCCTTAACAGGACTTACCACAGTAGGAGAAAGATATATAGCCCGTTCTGTTTACAGGGGGCTACATATATATAAATCTGGTGCTGTTTCGCACCAGTTGTAGCTGCACGACTTTTGGCCTATATTCAGTGGGATATCAAGATTCTTCTCTGAGCTGTAGGAGGTTATAGTCCTATCCATTTGGATAGAGCTGATCTCTTCTCCAGTGTGGGAGTTAATGCAAAACCAAAAAGACTGTAGGTGCTGTTTTCTTTCATTTTCGACGCATCTGACTTTGATAAATAAATAGGTTCCCTGAATGTCTGGATAGAAGAGAAACACCGAGATACACATGACAGATTTGTATTACAAAAAAAAATTGAAGAATGGTAAATGGATTGAATCAGATGGGATTGAGAGGTTAGATCAATGTCTTCCTGTGTCTGATGTTACCCTTTTTCATCCATCCCTGATCAAGTCATCTATTCAACCAATCAAAAGCTCATCACCCAATCAACAACCTGGTATGAAACATATCTGGTTATATGTTTTTATTAAAGAAAAAAAGTGGGTGGGGAGGGGGTTCCTTACCTGTTTGGGTGTAAATCCTATAAATCATAAACCACTCACTTCAAAAAGCCCTGCACTCTTTGCCCTTAACTATTCCCTTAATGCCATTGTCTTCCATAGTAAAGCTTTTTAAAGGATTTCAGAAAGTGGTAGTTTTTTGTTTCAGAAAATGTTGCATTTATATGGCCACCTCTAGGGCACATAGCAAGGTGTTATATTGTGGGTGTAGAATACAACTTCCCATAATGTGAAAATGTGCCATTACGTAAATACAATGGAAAGCCTTTGTTTTAGCAATGTCTTATTTTTTATAGTAGAAAAACCCTCGGTGGCTTTCAAGAATTGTACATATTACTCATTAATGATTCCATTCAAAATTAGCAGATTTGTGTATGTATTTTTAAATGACCTTGAGCTACTATGGGTAATTTGTAGGAGATCTGCTTAGCTAAAATCTCAGGACACCTTAGGTTTTAGCCATCTGTTTGCTTAACAGGGTTTAATTCATGGAAGTCAATGTTCTCTTGTTTGCCCCATTAATAAATTCATTAGAAGGAAGTTAGTCTCCAAGGGAGAGCAAACTTTCCTCATTGAGCCTGTTACAATAGAATAATTTCACATTTGCTACAGAAAAATGATAAACAAACCAATCCTCTCCAGGTGTTTAAATCTTTGCTTGTTCTTTCTATACAAAACTCCCTGATTTTCCTTTAAACTAAGGAGTGTACACAGTACAACAGCTTCCAGTTTCATATAAATTGTGTACTGTAGGATAATTGCTGACAGAGCCTTGGTAGTCTTGTTTCACACCTTGTTAGCACTGCAATTAGGTTTCTTTACATTTACTGATTGCTGTTTTGCATCCTTGATTTAATTTTATCTTGTTACAGAGCTTAAGGTACAGCTGCCTTCCAGGTTTGTTATAAATTCTGGGACTAAGTTTACAGAAGATCATTCAACCACAAGAAACTTGAAGAGCTGCACCTTGAAGAGATGAGCAATAAGAAGATGTTGGGTTTGATGTTTCTGTTTATCATCATGGAAGGGTGCACCTCAAGACCTGCTGAAAGTATGGAGAAGAATTTTTTTTCGGTGGAAGACCCTGGGGAAGTGAGATCTGAGGCCCTCAAAAGACTTTTGGAAGTTTTTGGCATTGAAGATCCACCACATTCTCTACACCATGTCAAGCAACCACCTCAGTACATGGTGGACCTTTATAACACAGTGGCTGATGCAGATGGTGTCACAAAAGACCCAGATCTTCTGGAGGGAAACACAGTCAGAAGTTTCTTTGATAAAAGTAAGATATTTTAGCACTAGGCATTATAAAACAAACTGTCAGTTAGTTAAAATACGGATTTGCATTTTACTATGGCATCAAAACTTATTTATTAATTAGGCTCCAGTACTCTCTATTAGAAGTACATTCTCTGTTCTAGTAGGAAAGTGTTGCTATTAAAAGCATAGACAATAAATGATGTACTGAAAGTGTGGGTGCCATTTATGCTACAAAACCGGTGCACAAAATAGCATTTTTCGCAGTGAAATAATACAATTACTTTTAATGTGACTTTCTCTTAAACCTGGTACGATTACCACTAATAATAGTGCTACTGATACTAAGAAAATTATGCTCTTGAATAAATAATGCAATAAAACTTTAGGTATTTTTATGAAACTGTTTAAGTCTGTTTTACCTGCACTATAATGTCTTACCTAATATTCTTTATCAGTTCACAGTGACCAGATGCATTTCCTGTTCAACCTCTCAACTGTGACTAAGAATGAGAAGATCCTAACAGCAGAGTTGCACCTTTTTAAAATGAAACCAAGACCTTCAGAGCAAGCTTACTTCAAGAGGCATCACTTCTGCCAGGTAAGGCCATAGATACTGCAGGGGTTGGTTCTTTAGTACTATACAGCTACCAAATTGGGGCACCAGAAAAATAGAACCAGCTTTATCAAATAAAAACAAATACACTACTTTTAATGTGGAACTGATAATCAGATGCTGTTCTTAACCAGTTTTGCAACTGGCAGACTTTTCCAAAGTGGCATACACACACATAGAATGAAAAAAAATAAAATAAAATATATATATATATATATATATATATGTGTATATATATATTCTATGTGTGTGTGTGTATGTATATATATATATATACACATGTTTTCTATATGTGCAATTAAGATTGCATGTTTGTTTTGAAAGTACCCTTTAACTAGTGCAGAGTAATAGCAGTTTCCTGATAGAAGTTGTATTTTATTTCCACAGATAAGTGTCTATCAAGTATTAGATAAGAATAAAATGCAGTCAGCCCAGGGAAAGAAGCTGCTGTCATCTAGGCTTGTTCCAATTCATTCCTCAGGATGGGAGGTGTTTTCCATCACACAAGCCGTGAGTATTATAATATAAAATAATGTGTTATTACATGTTCCATGCAAGTTTGAGAAGTTGGAGTACACACATAATTAGCATTATACACATAATGGTGTATTGAAACGTATTTAGGTTGATACATGTTTTTTAATTATTATTAAAACTGGAATAAGAAATGGTTTGGCTTTAATAAGATATTTTTTTAATTCATCATATGTATATGTAATGTTAGATGTACAAGTTAATTTAGTTAGTTCAACTGTCTAGTTTCAATTTGCTCTATGAAAAGTTTAATGCAGACTTGTCTGTTCTTGATCTGGGTTTTATAAAACGTGCTTGATGTATTTTCTAGAAATAGACCAAGGACTGTTGATGATGATGATCACCAGCAGATAGAACACAAACGTCATATTTGTGTATTTAAAAGCAAAGGGTTATGGTAGCTGTATTGGAAGATAATAGGTTAATTGTGCATTGCTATACCTTGTAATGCACCAGCATAACAGTTTGTCATACACTAATTGTGCCATCATCAGATGTACTTGCTCAACCTGACAATTCCATTGATTAGATGTAAGTTTGAGACCTCACAGGTCTCTTCTTTATTATACAGAACATCAGTAGATGGAGACATGTGAATTCTTGAAAGTGCATGTTGGTTCAATATAATGTATGTAATAATATAGATATGTTTTTATTCATATAGTGCCCCCAATGTACGCAACAATTTAAAAAAGAGACAACAGAGTACAGCAAATTATAATACAAAAAGTGCAACAAACAAAATCAGGAAATGAAATCACTGCCCCATACAGCTTATAATCTAGGTATTAGAAACAATCTTACCAATACATCATTAACTCTAGGAAATAACCTGCACTGTTTGTCCATGTGTGTAATAAGGGGGCTTTTTTATATAACAGGTTCGTGCGTGGAATGATGAGAGCAGTAACCAAGGTCTCCTTGTGACTGTCCGAAATCTTGGAGGAACACAAGTTGACTCAAACATTATCCGCTTTGCGTCGGGCAGAGATCATCATGAAAGCAAACAGCCCATGCTTGTTCTTTTCACTGATGATGGGAGAAGGGGCATTGTTTCACTAAATGGTCTTCCAGGTAAGATACAATCACTGAAATTCTTTTTATTTATTTTTTGCTGTATTAAAAATGTAGGCCCATTTATATAGTTTAAAATAAACGTCTGGTACAAGTGTCCTTCAGAACAGATTTATCATTTTGATCACATAATTCCTTAGTCAAGGTGTAGTCCCACATCAGACCAAAATTGGAGGGATATAGTTAATGGGTGAAAACTAGATAATAAATAGCATGTTTTTTTAAATACAGATAAGTATTATTAAATCAGTTTTGGATATCTGCAAATTTTCCCTATTTTATTGTACATTGGGTAATTGGTAAGAGGGGGTTGAACGCCATTGTTGTTTGATCCCCCTGTTAGGGTTATCCCCCTGTTAGGGTTATCCATGCCACCTCTCTACCAGAGCATAGATTAATAAGAGAGTTTGGTAAAGAAGAGATAGGGGTAGTAAAACTACATTTTAGGATACAGTGTTTACAAGCATAATAATGATAAACTTCCAAAAATGATTTAAAAATAATAATTAAACATATCAAACCTGAATGCAACCATTAAATATGCTAGAACAAGTGTTAAATGTCTTTACACTGCTGTAAAACAAACATACATTGCTAAGTGGGATAAGGATATTGATGGTCATGAGTTTATTTCACAGCCCTCCATGTGCCTTCTTTGTGGTTTTATCAAGCTAATAATATCCTTAAATTCCACCCTTCAAATTTAGACATGCAAGCAATGCTTTTACCCAACGAACCTCATGTACCAGCTCCAAACAGAACAAGGATCACTAGATCGTCAGGGGAGGATGGACACGTGCCTTGTCAAAGACATCCACTGTATGTAGACTTCGAAGAAATTGGCTGGTCTGGATGGATTATCTCCCCAAGAGGATACAACGCCTATCACTGTAAGGGATCATGTCCATTCCCTCTGGGACAGAACATGAGACCGACCAACCATGCCACAGTACAGTCTATCATCAATGCTCTCAAACTGAGCAAAGGTGTTAATAGTCCATGCTGTGTCCCTGATAAACTCTTCTCCATAAACCTGCTCTACTTTGACGATGATGAAAACGTTGTCCTCAAACAGTACGATGATATGGTCGCTGGAAGCTGTGGATGCCATTAAAGACTTTATGGATGGAAGACTTGGCATGAGTTTAAATGTTAACACAGGCAGAAGTGCAACCATGAAATGGTCTTTGGTGGACATTGCTGGAAGATTGCATGTCCAATGGACCTCTTTCTAAGCACTAGTGTATCTTTTAAAGATCTCACAGTACTGTCGCAGTGGCCAGTGAAGTTTTTTTTTACTGTCCTGAATTGCATTTAAGTGCTGCTTACAACTGAAACCGCACAGTAATATGTACAGTAAAGGGGCAATCTTGTAGGACCAAACTCAACTATTAAGTGCTATATTAAATAGTTTTAAACTGGGTGGTTGATGAGTGTTTAAAAAAAAAAACAACTATTTTTAAAGTTTTTCCTGGAAGTGAGTATAGATATTGTACCTAGAGAGTCAGTGCAGGTCGACAGCCTTTTTCACTGCCATAATGTTTTTTCCTTATTCTACACTAATAATATCCTAATATAATAATTAAATCTGATCCTCACCACCTAATCAAGGGGTCAGAGCAAACAAAATTGGCAATCACACCAATGTGACTGAAAACAAAGGAACATTTTCTAAACTGATAAATACTTAAACATGCCAGATTTTTTTTGAAAGACATGAATCACCTGTTTGCAACCTATTAAACATATTACTGTCATTAGTTCAATTTGCACCTCTGTGGGACTGCACATTTAAGTGGCCAACAATTTGTATATATTTAAGGGTGGTATCTACCTGAAGACGTCCTTCTGGTTTTACCTGTGCATACACTCCATTATTTAACTGCTAGAATACCAACGTTTTAATAGTGCTTATTTATATTGTGCAAAATTGATGGATAGACAGAAAGTATCACAAATAGGGATGTTTATGCCTCCTGTACTGAACATCATTGTAATCCATTCAAATGTCTAATTGCCACTGTGTGGCCTACCGTATGTAATAACAACGGAAATAAGTTTACAAGATAACATTTAAACTATCCTGCCTTGTAAACTGAACACCCTTGCTGCCCAGCAATGCATTGCAAAGCAATATTGTTCTATTCTTCTCTTTTCTGGCTGTGGAGGGGTTAATCAAACCTAAGGAAAAAATTATAATTTTTTTCAATTTCTGTACAAAATAATGTAAGGTTTGTATGGCGCTAAAATTTGGCATATGTAACATTTTGAGATATTATTTTCCCTAAAGAAAATAGCAAAGTTTGGTTTACAAATCTACCATTTTAATGAGGCTCAGAGTAAAAAAAGTTCTTAAAAATCAAGTTGTTACAGTTTGTATCATATGTATATATTTAAATTGTTAATATATAATGTTCGATAATATAAATTGTCCTTGTACATTTGTAAATTTGTAAATGTAAGGTTTATGTGATTTTTTTAATGATGTACATTATTTGGAATATTAAAAGAATTAATTATATGGAAATTGTTTTTGTAATAAACAGATTTTAATAAATAAAAAGGGTGTGTGTGGCGAGCACGCGCATTTGAAGTGAAACTTTGTGTTTTGTCACTGAAATTGAATGAAAGACTTTTGAGAGTATAATTACAATCAAAAACGTCAAAATCAAAATACAATTTCAGTGACAAAACACAAAGTTTTACTTAAAACGCGCGTGCTCAGCAATGTGGTGAAGGTTGTGTCACTGAGGTGTGTGTGGTGAAGGTGTGTGTCACTGAGGTGTGTGTGTGTGTGTGGTGAAGGTATATGTCACTGAGTTCCCTGGGGGTGTCACTGAGGTGTGTGTGTGGTGAAGGTGTGTGTTACTGAGGTGTGTATGGGGAAGGTATAATGTCACTGTTTGTGTATGTGTGGTGAAGGTATATATCACTGAGTTCTCTGTGTGTGGCACTGAGGTGTGTGTGTGGTGAAGGTATGTGTCACTGAGGTGTGTGTGTGTGTGTGTGTGTGTGTGTGTGTGTGTGCGTGTGTGTGTGTTGAAGGTATATGTCACTGAGTTCCCTGGGGGTGTCACTGAGGTGTGTGTGTGGTGAAGGTGTGTGTTACTGAGGTGTGTATGGGGAAGGTATATGTCACTGTTTGTGTATGTGTGGTGAAGGTATATATCACTGAGTTCTCTGTGTATGGCACTGAGGTGTGTGTGTGGTGAAGGTATGTGTCACTGAGGTGTGTGTGTGTGTGTGTGTGTGTGTGTGTGTGTGTGTGTGTGTGTGTGTGTGTGTGTGTGTGTGTGTGTGTGTGTGTGTGTGTGTGTGTGTGTGTGTGTGTGTGTGGTGAAGGTATATGTCACTGAGTTCCCTGGGTGTGTCACTGAAGTGTGTGTGGTGAAGGTGTGTGTCACTGAGGTGTGTGTGTGGTGAAGGTATATGTCACTGAGTTCCCTGGGTGTGTCACTGAGGTGTGTGTGTGTGTGGTGAAGGTGTGTGTTACTGAGGTGTGTGTGGTGAAGGTATATGTCACTGAGGTGTGTGTATGTGTGGTGAAGGTATATCTCACTGAGTTCCCTGTGTGTGTCACTGAGGTGTGTGTGTGTGTGAGTGGTGAAGGTGTGTTTCACTGAGGTGTGTGTGTGGTGGAGGTATATGTCACTGAGGTGTGTGTGTGTGTGTGGGGTGAAGGTATATGTCACTGAGGTGTGTGTGTATGTGTGGTGAAGGTATATGTCACTGAGGTGTGTGTGTGGTGAAGGTGTGTGTCACTGAGGTGTGTGTATGTGTGGTGAAGGTATATATCACTGAGGTGTGTGTGTGGTGAAGGTGTGTGTCACTGAGGTGTGTGTGTATGTGTGGTGAAGGTATATATCACTGAGGTGTGTGTGTGTGGTGAAGGTGTGTGTCACTGAGGTGTGTGTGTATGTGTGGTGAAGGTATATATCACTGAGGTGTGTGTGTGGTGAAGGTGTGTGTCACTGAGGTGTGTGTGTATGTGTGGTGAAGGTATATGTCACTGAGGTCCCTGCATATAATGCAGTCCCCAGGGAACTCCACATTTATTTAAAGAAGCACTCGCCTCCCTCCTCACACACTTACTTTACACAAGTGGGAGTCCGTCGCACCCCGATGGCAGCTTCTGCGCATACGCGCGCCAATGGCCTCTTCTGCCAGCACTGACATCGCCAGCGGCCTCTTCTGCCAACACTGATGTCACTTCCATTACCAACTTCCGTCACCATGAAGGCGATTTGTGTAAGTGAAATTTTGGTAGGTGCCAGCAAAGAAGTTTCACTTCAATAATTGGGATGTTACTTAAATTATAAATACACCCTAATGCATATAGTTCTGGTGGCCTATACACATACATATTTGCTGTTGGTGAAATCTCTTTTCCTCTCATTTCAGTAGTTGACCTGTGTCAAATACACCATCCTTGTGATGAAAAGTTCCCTTTCAATTTGTATTCATTAGCCTTGTTAATATTTGTAAATAATAAGCATTTCCCTTCTTAGGTGACTCTAAGTGATCAATCGTAATTGACATAGTCTTTCCATCAGCAAATCATTTTTGGACATATTTATTTACTAAGCAGTCTTCTGCCATAAGACAACTTATGGTGCTGAAAGAAACCTTAAAGTTCATTCATATGAATGAGCTGGAAACTGTCTTATGGCTCAGTAAATACAGATATATCAAGATATACTGTCCCCAGCACCGCGGACGAGCAAGCAGAAGTCTTTGGTGCTAGGGACAGTGATTGCCACAATCGAACTGCGGGGGGTCCATGCGTCTCAATGAGGCCCTACACAGAGTTAATCCTTTGGAAGTTATACAATCTTGCTAGATCTGTATGGGCCTTTATCTCCCTGTGCTTCAGGCACCAAAATTAGATTGGATGGTCTTCATGGTAGGTAGTCATTGTGCCTGCAAAATTCTATGAAAAGTGCTGTATATATTGTCAGCTCTTTTTATAAGAAAATAATTGGTATTTTTGTCATAATTTGTAACTCTGCTCTATACTGTTTTTTTTATGGCAAGAATGTACATCTGAACCAAGCTCCATTTTCAGGGTGCGGTTATACTTAGCTTTTTCCCATCTAAACGCTGAATTAAGCATGAAAATATCCCACAAGCCTTTGCAGCTGCTGTTTAACATATACACATACATTTAAATCTCTATGCACAATTTGTCCCAGGCAAATATTTACATGGTATGAATGACTAATTTTCAGCCAGGTGAAAATAGGAAATGTTGCAGCTTTGAGAAGGAAGTGCAAATACACTTAGCATATAAACTATTTGCTTGAAATTGACTTTTTTCCCCTCTTATCTTGAAATCCCTCATCATAAAAAAGTTCAGTCCCATGTAGGACCAAATTGAACAAGTGCCACGGATATGTTTAGATCTAATGTCTGAAATGATCCCATGCCCCAATGCCAGCCTTATCATGTCTTAGTTAAATATTAATATGGAAGTTGTGTGCATAAATGTGATTGCCTTATCATTGGTGTCAGGGCCGCAATCAGGGCGGAGAGCCGGGACAACTTCCCCCCTCTCCTTCTCCTCTACTGTATGTTACTTCCCAAAATTTGAGGGAGTGATTTACTGAGGGAATGGGGATTATGAACCTTCCCTGTACTGGTTTGGTGTACCAGATAACTAAATTAATGTCATATGGGTGTAGGAGCAACGCCTCCAATTCCCCCCACCTTGTAAGTGTGGGGTTGGTGTGCCACACCATCAGTTGTCCCAGCAGAGTTGCTCTATAATATGAGTATATGCATGGAAGACCTAGACCCCCCGCCTCCTTAGGCATTCTGAGGGTGTTTCTACTGACCTTGGGTTTTTTACCCCCCAGATAAATGTAGTGATGTGAGATTGTAGATCTTTCATTGTTCTCTGTGGGACTGGGATAGGGAAGGTTTGAAACAGATATAGGGGTCCATGTACTATGCGTTCATAAAAAAAAATTCTGGGTCATTTAAAGCGCCATTTTTGTGAGTGTTGCTATCACGGTATTCAGAAAGCCTCGATTACTTGTGATAGCAAAATTCACAAAACGGGCGAGTAACCAGCGGTGTGAAGATCGGCTCTCTGAAAAAGGTCTTCCCCGGCAATTTCTTTCAGCTGCAGAGAGCTGCTCAGAGAGAGCCGCTTCTCCCTGCGCATATCTCGTCCGAAATTTATGTTTTTATAATATACATTTTATTACTGGTGTAGATGAGCAGGGGATCTCCGGAAAAGAACTGTGTTGATTTCAGGTCCTGGACCCCCTGCTTCCCGAGATACAGGCCCCGTTATGGGGTGCCGGCATCTCCTATGCATTTAAATGTCCCGCGTCACATGACCGTGGTAATAAAATGCATAGGAGATACCGGGACCCAATAATGGGCCTATATCTCGGGAAGCAGGGGGGCCCAGAACCTCAAATCAATAAGGTTCTGCTCCGGAGACCCCCTGCTACAATACACTAGCAATAAAACCCAAATAAAAAATTAAACAAATTTGTTACCGTAGCGGCTATCTGCTATGTAATGAATCTGATTTAATGTCATTTTTATTAATAGTGTGCGTGGTTAGGGGGTCTCCTGAGCTGATGCGCTATGATTTCAGCCTCAGCGACCCCCTGTTTCCCAAGTTACAGGCCCATCACTATAAAGGATGATGTCACATCCTTTTGAACTAATGTAACCTATCACATGGTATAGCAACCAATGGGATTGTCTTCAATCCCATTGGTTCTAATACCATATGATACAGCCATGTGGTTTGAAGGCTGTGACGTACCTCCCTTGGAGATGATGTCACATCCTTCACCCAAAAAAAAGGAGACGGGCACATGAAACAGTGTTTAATCAGACTGGAGCTGTACTATCTGTCCAGAAAATGTGACATCACAGGCAATATATAAAGCCTTGGCGGCTCATTTTACTTCAAGAAGCCGACGAGACAACATCGGTTGGGATCTAACATGTGGTTTTTGGATTGATGAAGATAGAAGATTACAGAAAATAAAGAAATAATGACTGATAAAGAAAGAAGATAGTGATTGAAGATTAAAGAAAGAAGAATTTTGTTACCTGTACCGTTCTTCAAGGTGGATGGCGTTGGATTGACTTTGATGACCTCGATGTATGAAAGCTTGCAGATTTGCAGGGATTCGGAGGGCCAACGCTTCTAAAGGTAAGTAAAATATTGAATGTATATAATTGTATTTTTACAGGTTTTTTAATTGTATTTTTGTATTTTCATATTTTTCATTGCCCATGACTAATAATGTATTAATATGTGCCCGTTTAGGTTACAGATCAATACAGTGATAGCCAATGCATTTTTTGGCAAAAGCTTTTTTTCTATTGATTGTTTTATTTTAGTTTTCGGTTTATTGTTTGGCTTACATTGCTGTAATTTGGATGGCTTGTTTTTATTTCATTTTCCAATGGTTTAGTGTTTTTATTTATTTATTTTGTTGGCTACTGGTTTTAATTGATGTTTTGGCTAGTGGTTTAATTAATTAATTGATTTGTTGGTTAGTGCTTTAAATTATTTAATTGATTGGTTGTCTAGTGCTTGTATTTATTTAATTGGTTGGCTAATGGCCTTATTTCTTGAATTGTGGTGTTTAGGTGCTTGTGTATATGTTTTATTATTGTGTATTTTGGGCATTCATGCATTTTTATTAGGGTGCCATTGAGTGCTATAGTGGCTTATCATGCCCATATTATATGGGTATGATGTACTGCTATGCCAATCAATGGATGCAGGGTAGGTATAATGGGCCCAGGGTGGGTGGTTAGACCTCCAGGGTGAATAGCGAGGGAGGGTGGGTTAACCCCTTAATTACTATAGTGGTTATTAACCGCTAAGGTGATTAAGGGGTTAGGGGCCATTAGCTTGTAGTATTTGTTCATGTATTCTTTCTGGCAATGGAGGACATGGCGCTGCAGTATGCTGATGAGGACGCCCTTCATGATGGCAGAGGTAAGGAGAAAGGTTTATTTACTTTATGCTGGCTGGCTAATGTTTGATTTAATAATGGCCAAATGAGCTATGACCATATCTTGATCATAGTTATTTTGCCCATTACAGTACTGTATGGGTTGGGGGGAGGGGGGTGTATTTATTTAATTGTATTGAAAGAAAAATTTGGGACACAGGATTGGTACCGCAGGCCTGCGGTGACCCGCAGGGACAACCCAAGGGCCCACAGACACCCGCGGGGACCACTTAAGCAACCTCGGACAACCGGGGGACCACCCGAGGTACCCCAGATACCCGCGAGGACCACCCGAGGGCCCACAGACACCTGCTGCCTCTGGTATCAATCGTGTGGGGGTAGAGGAGGTGGGTATTAGTGTTTATTGTGGGTAGCAGGGGTGGGTGAAGGTTTTTTTGGCCCTTGGTGGGTAGTGGGAGGGGTTAACCCCTTCATTGCTTAGCGGTTAGCCGCTAAGGTAATGAAGTTGACTGTTAAATTCATTTTTATTGCATGGGATTCATCCCGGGTCTCCGGTGCTGATATTAATGGGTATCAGCTCCGGGGACCTCCGTCATCAATCCGATGCAGAAAAAAAAGCATTTTTTTCCTAAGTCCCGTCTCGCCGCTTCTCAGCAGATTCTCACCACCTTCACGCCAGGATTTTGTGAGAAACCCGACATTCTAGAGCCGCGATTAGCCTTGATAGCTTAATCACGACTATTAGAATTGCACTAGTTTCAGAACCTGACGATAAGTGGCTTATCACCACTCACTCTGCAATTTGTTTTTGAGCGCTGACATTTTTGGCGATTCATTATTTTATCGCCTTCTTATCAACGCTTACAGAATTGTAGTAGGCATTTTGGCCGATAAGTGCTCGATAAGTGGCTTATGAACGCTTAGTGCATTATCCTTGGTTAAAAATCCATTTTCACTGAGTGAATTCTTCCGATCTCCTGGCAATGGCTAAGCTAGCCATGTGTAGCCCTGGCTGGTTCTGGCTACTCCTCTGCTCTCCCTAACACGTAAGTCCTGGTAGATGCAGGCAGTGTTAGGCCCATCTTGGGTTTACCCCTCCCCATGCAGCTTCCTAGTGGCAGGAGTGGAGATGGGACTTGGTCTGTGTGTTGCCCAATCGTGGGTGCAGACCTTGTGCCCGCCCCTTCTGCACTAAAAAAGACGCAGCTCAAAAGTTAGTCAGTCCTGAGTACTCTAGTCATAGAGTGAGTACTCTATGTGTCTCGCCCTGCAGGGTGGGACTATGAGATCAGTCCCAATAGGGGACTGTGACAAGGCCACAAGCAAGATGTGTCACATGGACCATCCAGAGGTCTGAGACTAAGAAAGAAGTATTCGCTGTATGATTAATCTGTATGCAGTGGATGCTCAATAAAGAGACTTCTGTTCAATATACTCTGGCCTGGGTTGCAGTCAATCAAGGGGAGTATGGAAGGATTCTACCACAGGGACTTCCTCCAGCACTCCTGGAGCCTGTGGTGGATGGAGGTGCTAGCACTGAGGAGACAGAACTGAAGCATCTACATCAAAAGCCTGTCCTGTTGTCCCGACACCATCGTGGAACCTCAGCCCTCCTGTGAACCAGCAGGTAAAGCACACCACCATACACTGGTAGCAGGGCAAATCTCTAATAGGGTAGGGGAAGCAGTGCTACATTTGGAGGCATTGCTGAGATGCAGTAACAGGGCAGGCTTTCAGCACAACAGCAGGATGAAGCAAGGAAGGGACTGCTCTCTGAGGCTACTCGAGGGAGGGGGGTTGCCAAAAACCCTTGTCAAAACAAACGTGCAACCGTTGGGGGAAGGGACTCTGAGGCGACACCAGGGACCACTGTGCACCCATACACAATCTGCTGAAGCTGGGGGGGGGGACAGGTCTTTGAGGCGACGCCATGGAGCTTGTTGCACACCCCATACTACATAATGATGAGGTGGGGGCAGTTCCCTAAGGCGCCTCCAGGGAAACTGCTGCCTTAACTGTTGCTGCTTAAGGGAGGTGGGGGCCCTTCACTGAGTTGGCGTTGAGAAGATGGCTGCCCACCCAACTCTCTACTCCATTCCTGGGTAATACGAATTGTATGTGTTGTCATGTCATGCCTGTACTTTCACTTAAAGTGGTGGTTCCTGTCCTAGGAACTGCACCGCATGGCCTGTGTAACCTAAAATGGCGGTTCGCACCAAAACCGGGACCGCATAGGATTGCTTGCAAAGTTGCAAGCTCTTTCTCTGCAAAAGAAGTTGCAAGAGCTCGGCGCCAAAACCCAAAGCCGTGCCCAATTCACTGTAACTGGCTCACCGTGGAGCTCAAGTCACGCCCTGTTCCTTTGTGCCCCTACTCTAAATTCCACTGGGGGAGGAGCAGGATGCAGGTTGCCCCACCTCAGTTCCACGGAGCTAAGCTACTGAGAAGAGCTGTAGCTATACCTCTGCTGTATCCTGCCTTCCAATCTGCTAAAAAGAACCATGTCCACGCTCAAGATGTCTTCCTACCACCTACCAGGAGGCTACCTGGTGGTTGAGTTATATGGACGGTGTTTCCTGTGATGCCTATGGCCGCAATGTAGGCTCCCTGGGATTGAAGCCAGCCCCACTGCCATGTGTCCGCAGTGCAGGGCCTACAACATGTGACTTGCAAGCCCAGTGCCAGTCGACACTATCCTGCCAGAAGACCGGGCCATCACACCCATGCGTGCGGCCTCTCCTGACTTCAATAACGTGGACACAACCGTGGGCCCGTGCACCCTAATCAACGCTCTGGGGCCCCCGAGTGGCCCGGTGCCAGGGCCTGTGTTAACTGCATTGCCCGAGTCGGTTCCAGGACCGGAACCATCGCCTATGGAGCAACGGGGTGCGGGGACTGCCCAGGGAGAGTCGGGTGCGCCTCCACTGGTGGAGCAGGAGCTGGACCGCTCTGTGCCAATAGCCACCAGTGAATGCAGGCCCCAATGCCGTTCCCCTGAGGAGGTGTTCTTGCCCTCATCTGAGGATGATGCAAGCAGCTGGGAGTCTGTGGTACGGCGTCCGACTGAATCCAGATCCAGCACTCCTGTAGAAGAAATACGGGAGAGCAGAAATACGGAAGAACGGGAGAGCAGATTGGCGGCAGAGTCCAGATCTCCAGAGGTCCTCCAGGCAAGCGCTGGTGCATCCAGAGCCCCGGTGGTGTCCCACGACTGAGGCGGATCCCTTCGCGAAGGAGGACGTGTCCGCAGCGGCTGCGGAGGAACCTGCGACAGATCCGAATCATCATCACCACCCCCTTACCTTTTCCAGGCTCCTGTTGAGGCCTTCGCCGAGGAGGCAATGGGCAGTGCTCTCTTTGGAGTGGAGGGTGTCTGCACACATCCGGCATTGGTGGATGTAGATCAACTTCTGGCGCGGGACCAGCTTTGCCTCCTGGATCTCGCAGGAGAGGCCCCAGAAGATGACGTCATCAGTAGAGCGACTGGTGGGCACCGGGAGGAAACCATCACTGTGAGTACTGGTTTGTCCCCAGCAGCTTAGCAAAGGTACTTGGCCCAAGTTGGGGGAAGGGGCCGCCGGCTTTCTATCAACACTGACACCACTAATAGACTGGAGGGAGGGAATAGGCCCCAAACCAGGGACGTTGCTCAGGACATTGTGCGGTCTAACCCTTTGGGTCCCTCTGCCAGTACTCCCACCACGGACATTGCTATTGCTGGTGCCACTCCAGTAAAGACACCAGTGGGCCGTGGTAGGCCCAAAACCACGGGACGTGTGCAGGACATTGTCAGGCCCATATCACCGGTCTCTACCATCCGTGTCCCTACTAAGTCCTTGTAACAGGGGACTTATCCCTGTTCACAAATGTGCCTCTAATCCAGCAATGTGGTGGTTAACTGCTGGTAGGCAATTAACTAACACCACCTGGCTGATTACAGGTGTTAGAAAAAGCCTGCCTCTGAGACAGGAAGAGAGATTCCTTAGTCCACAACTGGGCTGAACCAAGGAAGGACAGATGTCTTGAGCGGCAAGCTGACAACAAGACAAAGGGGACAAGATTCTTAACTTGAAGCCTGACATTGCCTTAGCACACAAGGGTGCAGATCCAAGAGAGCAGAGAAGCTTCTCCTACAGCAACCCAGCTAACAGATAAGACTTTTCTTATAAGACTATTATCTATGTCTATCTATATACATGAATGTCTCTATGATTTGGGCTGGTGAATCGCTTGGCTAACCACGCAGTTAAAGAGAACTGGATCACAAGTGTTTATATACTCCAGAGTGGAGCGGATTTTGTTTGCTGATTTACATGTTTGCTGTGTTTAAAGCAACAGGCGCAATAAAGCCTTATTTTAATTTCACCTTAAAACAGTCTCCATTGCATACCTCTGAACACGTCTCTTACAGTCCTCTTCCATTCAGAACACTGACTTCAGGCCTATACCCTCAGCCCGTGCTGCTGGAGCCCTTTCTGCCACTGCTGACCCAAAAGATGCCTCTCCAAGAAGTGGAGGCTGTAGTACATCATCGGCCTTTTCTACTGACTTGAGAGACTGGGACTTTTCAGAGTCTGTCAGATGCAGATTCAGAGGGGAAATACCTGCTTCTATCAGGATATCTATTGTGGGCTCTCAATGTTCATTAACATCTTTTAGAGGGTCCTTATTGTCCCAGGAGCCTGAAACTTCTGGAGTGTCCTCCCGGATGGACACTAGGTACAGTAGCCCTAAACAAGCAGACACACCAGGGAAGACCCTTAAGTGGTGGGACCCCATGTTTCAGGGTTACGCTACGAATATGGATAGGACTAGGTTCCTATTAGTCGATGGGCCCACAGTAGACCGTTGGTGGGAAGAGGAGGAATTCTCCCCAGAGGAAACGGCCGAAGCCCTACACAAAAGAGTGGAGGAAATTCGGTTGGGTGTAGTAAAGCCCATGGGCCCAGCTATTCTCTACCGAGATGTGACCCCTAAAGAGCTCAAGATTTGGGTCTTGCCAGGCAAAGCTGGTAGCAAAATGTTGATTAAGTTAAGTCGGGCTGATAAAGCCATTGTTCATCGCTACCGTCAATCTCATGGGCATGAGTACCCTTATATACCAGAGCCAATTATGCAAGAGATAGAGGCTAATCGGTCCACTTGGCTATGGCAAGTGGCGCTGGACTATCTTAAATCCTAAACCAGCCACCACGCATTTTGTACTGAGTCTAAGATCTGTACAATTATGAGCGAATGGAGCGTGGACCGTAGTATCTTTAAAGATCGCATAGAGCTTTGGCATGAAGATGGACACACTTCGTCTAGGCCACAGATTTTGATGGGCGGGTACATAAAAGCCTGACCGTAAGTTTCATAAATAGAATCTATCAAACTCTTCCCGTTGGAAGTGGTTCATGTGTTTTCATCGCTGTAATCAGTGTATGAACTAATACTAGCAGTGTTAATGTACTGCATTGGTAGTTGTTTAATATGATATGTAACCACTGTTACATATTAGGTGATGGGTTGAGGACTTAGGAGAATCCAAGAACCCTTTCATTTGGGAGGACGTATGCGAAGAGACATCCTCTATATCTATATACACTAATATAAAAGAAAACGCATATAAAGTTTTATACTGATGGCATTTGACCCCAGACAGGTTATACAAAATGTATGGAAGCGTCTCCCCAAACTGTTTTTGGGGATGTGGTCAGAGAGGAATGATGGCACATATTTGGTGGAACTGTCCATTAATAGCTGGTCTTTGGACAGAGATTGCTGGCCTAATAAATAGAGTCCTAAATATAACATTAAAACGGAGTGCATGGTCAGCCCTGCTAAATGATCCCCCATTAAATATACTATACTATGAGTGCAAGCTCATTTTGCATATTCTGTCAGAAACCAGATGTCCCATAGCTGCCTCCTGGAAGGACCCTATGCCAAATTTAGCCAAAATATTCAACAAAGTCTGGCTAACACTTTGCTACGAAAAAATGACAGCATATTTAACAGACTCTATGCACAAATTCAGAAATATTTGGGGATCATGGCTAGACAGAATGCAAGAACCAGGGTTTGTAGGGCAGGATCTGGAACTCTGGACTAGACTATGCTTGATTGTGGATGGCAATCCCGGGAGAAGAAGACAAGAAAAATACCTTTTGGCAATAAGTTAACAGTTTAATTGATTCCCCTAATCAAATCTATCCATGTTAAAACAAAGATGTGGCTGCTTTAATTTTTTGGAAATTAATTACAAAGTTACATTTCTTAGGGGCCTTTAAATGGGGATGTGTTTGTCAATTAAGTTATTTTTTTCCCCCTTATCCCACCATTTCCATATCAGAGAAATGCTAAAGTTAAGGAAAGGGGAGACAGAGGGATGTGCAAGAACTTGTTTAACAAACAGTGAACAACAGGGAGTAGCTATAGAATATTAACCTCCCCTCCCCCCACCCCCGCCCCAAGTCACAGCACAGGTTTATTACACTGTAAAGTTAAAAATAGGTATCAGATTTCAATTAAAACAGACATAACCCCATACAAATGTCACTTTGGTCCTGGGAGGCACTGCCCTCTAGGGCACAGAATATGTGCATCAAACCATTTATTCTAGCTCTTGTTCATTTAGATAACTTGAAATGTAATTGTGTTATCATTGTTAGCGCTTATGCTAATCTATCCCATTGTTTACACTTCAAAAGAATATCCTGTCACTCAGACAAAGGAGGCTTTACAAAGCTTTCCACCCAGTGATAAGCCTTACACTGCTCCGGTTAAAGAGCAATTATTACAATAATTTACAGTATGATTGATTGATCCTTAAATTGTGCATATGGGCAAAGTGCATATATGACTATAATATAGTTAATAAGTTACAAGTGGCCGATGTCTAGAAATATAATCAGAAAAGAATAAGTATTTTTAAAGTGTTTTCTGGGAATGTTTGTAAGCAGGGTAACCTGAAGTTTAGCTGAGCTTTACTGCCTTTATCTTCATGTTACCACTGCCACATCGCTGTCCTGATTGTTTCTAAAGGGGTCATGCATAAATCTGATTATTTTTGTCATTACTATGGTGCAAAAAATATCAAAAATAAAAATGATATGGGGTTGGAGAGGTCAGAATTGTGGTAGTCCATATAGCTGTGGTCGGGGTTGGAGATGTCAGCAGAGTCAAGGGTAAGCCGTGGTCTTTATCCACAGGAGTTTCCAAGAACAAGCCGGATCAGTACACGTAGGGTTAAGCTGCAGAGAGAAAGCACAAGACAGGGAGTAAGGCACAACAGGCGTGGAAGCAAATGGCTACAACTAGTTATGCTCAGCAATGCCTCTGAGCATGAGCAGGGTGTATATGTGTAACGGAACCAATAGAACAGGAGGCAGAGCAGAGGCGCGGCCCCAGTGGGAGCCGTGATAGGCTGCAGGAGACAAGTGGCGTAATGGCCTGACACTTCGGTGGGTGGGTGGGAGACTGCCTGACACTTTGGTTGGGAGACTGCCTGACACTTGGGTGGGTGGTAAACTTCCTGACACTTGACTGCCTGACACTTGGGTGGGTGGGTGGGTGGGTGGGGGGGTTGACTGCCTGACACTTGGGTGGGTGGGTGTTTGGGTGGGAGACTGCCTGACACGTGGGTGGGTGACTGACTGACACGTGGGTGACTGACTGACACGTGGGTGGGTGAGTGGGTTGGTGTCTGTATACATTCTGTCACTGATACACACAGACACTGGGATGGGGCAGTCACACACACACTGGGGGGGAGGGCAGTTACACACACACACAGAATGGGAGGGGGGCAGACACACACACACACAGACTGGCAGGGGGACAGTCACACACACACACTGGGAGGGGGGCACGCACACACACTGGGAGAGGGGCATCACACAGTGGGAGGGGGCAGACAGACACACACACAGACACACAGACTGGGAGGGGGCAGTCATACATACACACAGACTGGGAGGGGGCAGTGACACATACACACAGACTGGGAGGGGGCAGTGACACATACACACAGATTGGGAGGGGGGCAGTCACACACACATACTGGGAGGGGGGCAGTCACACACACACTGGGAGGGGGGGCAGTCACACACACACACTGGGAGGGGGGCAGTCACACACACACACTGGGAGGGGGGGCAGTCACACACTGGGAGGGGGGGGGGCAGTCACACACACCATCCGTCCCCGATACTAAGCCCTGCCCCGGCATATCCTGACCTCCAACCAATCCCCTGCTTCTACTCTAAGCCCCGCCCCCCGGCATCCTGCTATTGGGGGGGGGAATATACTCACGGCCTCCTCATGCTGCCCTCGCACACCGCCGCCGACTCGCGCACGGGACCAGTCACCAGGGGCAAAACCCGGGATGAATGGTCACCCTATCCGTGGCACATTAGAAGAGCTGCGCGTGCCCTCTGTAAGCAGAGCAGGGGTGCTTGCACGCGCTGGTCCAGAGTGGAGGTCTGAGAGACGACAGGTAAAGTTTGAACACATCATAGAGGACGTGTTCCCCCGATTCCTAACATATGGTCAGCGTTCTACCATAGTCATCTCCCCCAGCTATCTGGCACCATTTTGCTAGTCAGTTGACAATATTTGCTATCGTTCCAATTATTGTCCTTGTCTCATCCTTGCTTCGGACCTATGGACATATCAATGCAACCATAGTCAATGGTCCTGACTTTTTTAGGGAAGTTCAACTCCACCACCAAATACCCTCCTAGAAAAAGGTAGCTCGCACCACTGATGCCCCCCACGAAAAGCCAATCTAATGACTGCAACAGCAAATTACTAAAATGTTTGAAAATATTGGCCACTTATAAACCACTATCTAGGAGAACATTGCATCTGTTCCGTTCAATACAGGATTTAGCGGACTCTAGCAGAGGGACCAAAAGACCATCAGGCAGATGGGATCATTCCGGTCTCTTGGCAGGGAAAGTCTTTGTGGAGCCTATCTCAATATGGGACCTATTATGCTCCTTCACTGAGTCCCTTTGTCATTTCCCTGATTATATTTAGAGCAAATTAATTTCTTCATCACGTGTTGCAGATTTTCTTGTTCTCTACAGTATCTGGCATAACGCCCTTCCTTCCCACATCTATAGCAGGTCAGGTTCAGTTTCCATCAGGGCAGGTATCCTGTTGCGTTCATCCTCCTCGAGGGCGGCTACCAAATGGAGACCTACAAGAGCATCTTCTTTTGGCACGTCTTCCATTTTCATGGGGCCATGAGCTCATTTATCCCCTGGTAAGGCTCTCCCCCTTTGTCGTGTCCAGTCCGTACTTCACTCCCGCTTTCGGGCATCCCAGCTCGAGACGGTGTTCCTTCAACCAGTCATACCACTGTGGCACTGTCTCCCAATCTCCATCAGCTGCAGAGCTGGTTAACTCCTGATATCCACCTGGGGGAAGAGTGTATACATAAATGTATACTACGGGGTATTAAACTTACATCTGATACAGAATTTTATACTGCTGGAGGATGATGTCACCAGATGGTGTTGTGGGGACGGTATGGCGCCAAAACAAAGGATTTTTTTAGATTATTTAAACGGACATTGAGGGGATTGGAGATTGTCGGTTATATTTTTTTGTATAACTTGAAAAAGGCCTCTGCGAAGGCCTAAACGTCGGTTATGATGAAGAATTATCTAAGGAGTGTTGCCTGCTATTACCAATGAACTCTGCATATGTCTCTGGACATATGTACAGGTGGACGTCCCTTGTACTACAGAGCACCTCCAACACTTGAGTATATTTGTTTGAATCCTTAAAGCGTTTCACTTTCTGCATTGCATAACTTATCATCTGTGCCTCATGAAACACCTTCACAACTCATGCTACTGACACGCCCTAAATCGCAAGCTAAGGGAGACGGGCCAAGGTTGGAGCAAAATGTTTTGCTTCATAGGGACATGTCCCGGTTTTGATACATTCCTTGCTATCCCCTTACAAAAGCATCATGTATTGTATTGTATTGTATGTCTTTATATATATATAGCGCCATTAATGTACATAGCGCTTCACAGTAGTAATACATGTTGTAATCATATAAATAACAAATAATATAAATAACAGGTCATGGGAATAAGTGCTTCAGACATAAGAGTAACATTAAGGCAGAGGAGTCCCTACTCCGTGGAGCTTACAATCTAATATGTAGGTAGGGGAACGTATAGCGACAGTAGGAGGGAGTTCTAGTAAGTGCGTCTGCAGGGGGCCAAGCTTTATGTATCTTATGTCCAGGATTATCCACAGTGCTATTCATATGCTTCTTTAAGCAAATGTGTCTTAAGGTGGATAGAGAGGGTGCTAGTCGGGTATTGAGGGGAAGGGCATTCCAGAGGTGCGGGGCAGTATATTATATCACGTATAAGAGCATACCCATACAAACAAGCTTACAGTTAGCATGTACAGTATATAACAATATGTACTGGTCATTGTGTATGTGTGCGAGTGTGCATGTGAAAATCATTGTATATCATTGTATACAGTATATCAGTGTGCCTATGTCCAATCTGTGTACAGTATGTATGAATGTTTCTGTCAGTTTACCATAGTGAATTTGTACAGTGGTGAACGAGAATCAGTCAGAGGCATTCGTGGTTAGCAGATACAAAATGATAGGGCACAATTAAACTCTAACTAATTCCTTTACAATGCTGTGCTGACCTTGTGGCAGCGAAATGGGTGATGAGATAATATTTGCCTGTATTATTCCCCATATGTTGTATATATTTCATGATACTTATCATTGTGGTTATTGCATTTGAGGTTTATAACATAAATTTGTAAAACAGTTCAACACTTCTTTTACTGTAAAATAACATTAAAAAAATGTATGTGGCTAAATTACTAACACAGTGGTTTCCAACCTTTTTTTGATTAAGGAACCCTATAATTATTTTCTGAAATGTTACAGAATCCCAATCCCTCACTAATAGCATATCTGAGATCAGATACATTATAAATTCGTCTGTATTTGGTCCGATTTTCAAATGACATGAAACTTGCACGGAACCCTTTAGGGATGCCCGTGGAACCCTGGCTGAAAAACACTGGACAAACAGTTTACATGGAAAATGCTCTTGTATCCACAGTGGTAGTATCCTGCCACCTGCTGATCAAAGGTAAATTAGCACAGCACTATTAATAACACCTGATGCCACAAGACACCTTAATAAAAGAAGATGAGTTATAGAGAAGCACATCACTTAGTAATATGACTACAGTATCACTACACTTTGATTCAATAAACATGAAATGGAGAATTGTGAGGTTTAAAAAAATCAATACGCTATAATTTTATCTATGAAGAATTCTCAGAAGTTCTATTCAAATGTATCACAACCTACAAAGAACCTTTCCTTATTTACACATCTAGACTTCCACTTTTTCTTTAAAATATTTTTTCTAAAAATTGGCTCTTTCCGTTCTGTTCTTACTATAAAAATAAAAAAAAAATTATGCGTCTCATATTTCTAATTTTTTTTTACCTTTTTTTAAAAGCGCATTTTTGTCAGCATTTTGCATTTAAAAGATAGTGTAAACATAATGAATCAAGTGCATGAGCATCACAAAATTAAATCTTAGAATAAATTGACAGATATTTTTATACATGTAGCCAGGTCCCCCCTCGCGTGTAGCCAGGTCCCCCCCTCGCGCACTCACCCCCTCCTTCCCAGTTGCGAGCGCGCGTGTGGATCGGGCTGGAGCGCGAGCATAGAGATCCCTGGTAGCTAGGGACGCGAGCGGCGAGCAGGCCGGTTGCCGGGGACGCGATCAGGCCGTCGCTAAGGCCGCGATCGTGTTGCCACCGGCCCGGCGGCTCGGGGAGCAGGGCGCCGCCATGTTAGGGCTGTTGCGCATGCGCAGTGTTAGAGCACAGCGCGGGAGGCCCCAGATAGCTCCCGCATGCGCGAGATGAGTCTGCCAGCCCCCAGGGTGCTTAGGGGCAGAGACACCTGACGTCAGGGAGCCAATAGGGCTGAGGGATTTGCCTGGGAGAATAGATACTTTTCGCGGGGTTTTGCAGCCACGCAGTCAGTCAGGATCCGGACTAGCTAGGGGTAAGAGGTGGATGCAGGGGTCAGTGACCCTCTGCATTAGGCCAGCAGCCCCCAGGCCCCCAGTTAGGTCCTGAGCCACTTAATAGCTTGTGGAGTATAGGGACAGGCCCTAGATAGGGACACTGCCCCATTTATTGGTAGCTTAGTCAGGGACACAGTGCTAAAGCCGTGCGGCCCTGCGAGGTGGGTTCTGGGCTCAGAACACCATCAAACACCCTGGGACTAAGGTGATATTATCCGCGCTGGAATTCACCCAACGCGGTGTGGAGGACAACGTCGGATCGGGCGGATCTCCAGTGATATCGCGGTACCCGTGGCTGGAGCCCGGGCAGGTAACCTGCAACTCACGTGCACCAACCAGGCCTATCACCAGACATAGTGGCTGCGCAGTCACACATACACATGCACAGTGGTATTTGACTTTGGGGGTGCGAGACATTTGGGTTGGGGTTACTGGACACGGGGTGGGATCACTCTATGGGAGGTTAGCGTCCGCCGTGACGCCAGAGGTGGTAGCGTCCGCCGTGACGCCTAGTGTGATTAGCGTTCGCTGTGACGCCAGAGGTGGTAGTGTCCGCCGTGACGCCTAGTGTGATTAGCGTCCGCCGTGACGCCAGAGGTGGTAGCGTCTGCCGTGATGCCCAGAGTGGTTAGCGTCCGCCGTGGCGCATGAAGGTTGTGTTGATGTACGTAGATATAGTTGGTTATGCAGTAAAGCCAGTCCTGTTTTACATTCGTTCGCTTTGTGTGGTTGTTTCCTGTGAGGGCCTCCTCCCACTCCGTTGGGATCCCTCCCAGGTGGAGGCGTTGCACCTAGAGATGTATAAGATGTACGTACCCCAGGTTCCCCGTGGCGGAAGCTCAGCCCTCCTGTGAGCCAACAGGTAATGCACCACACCTGAGTAACCTTGCATGTTCCTACACCTCCACAGTATTATCTGCGAGTGGGTGGGGGAAAACCCGTTACATTTGGAGGCGCTGCTGAGATCAAGTCCTGGGGTGCCCTGTTCCGTTTTTTTTTTCTAAATTACCCGATTCATTTTCATCATGTCCGTGCCATCACCGCAGGATGTCCATGCCTGGGCCTTAGCGCACCAAGTATCCCCAAGGCGCGCGGTTGCAGTGACCAGGGTAGCACTTGATACAGACTTATCTACAGTGCCCACGCAAGTAAGAAGTTGCCCGGGGTTGGCCACCGCCCGGGTGATAGACTATAAACTGGATGTTGCTGGCCGGGGGATCACCTGTCTCCTGTTCACCATGAGTGACATATGCTTAGAAACGGCCCCCCATGTATTAAACCTACCCGAGCCCTCCGCAGAGGACTGCCGCATGATCTACGCTGACTCTCAACTCCTGAAGAAGCGTCCACTAGTACTGGATTACACCCGAGCCAACGAGTGACCAGTACGCCTCACCGGGTGGACCCCCCTAGGGTCTCTTTCACCCCAAGCGGATTAGGAGGTACCGCCAGCTGGGCAAGGAGCCCGCTCATCCCACCCAACCCTGATCAACGGCCTGGCGGGACCCCAACCATGCCTAGCGTAGGAACTGGGAGCAGTAGTCAGGCCCTTAGTGGGAATCTTTCCGTGAACACGATAGCCTCCCAACTTGTAGAAGCTGTAACCATTTCGACCCAAGCACAGAACTACCGGAAACTCAAGGCCTTCTCTGGGATTCTGCCGACGCCCACGGGAGAAGAGGGGATCGAGGCATGGAGGGACCATACGCTTCAAATCATAGAGGAGTGGTCGTGTTCTGAAGCCAGCAAGAGACAAAGACTGGTCGAGTGCCTCCGAGGCCCCGCCGCTCGGCTAGTGTGGACGCACCGGAGCGTGGAAGGAGAAGTTACTGCCCAGGAACTAGTGGAAATGCTAATTAAATCCTTTGCCAGAAAAGACGACGAAGATGAGCTACTGGCTCAATTCAAAGCCCTCCGACAACGTGAAGGACAAGAATTATCTGCCTTCGTTTGTGACCTACAGCTGTCCCTGGGCACCCTCCTGGACAAGCATATCATTTCCGCGGCCGAAGCGGATCGCTACCGGTTCAAACAGCTACTCAAGGGGTCGTTGCCTGACCACAACATAGCTATAATGATGCGGGCCGCCCCGGTCGCGGCAGTATCCCCTAAATACGGGGAACTAATGGATTACATAAGAGACCATGAAGTGCAGCGCCATTTCCATGAATCAAAGAAACCCAAAACTACCCCCATGAATGACCCTGTGGTCCCCCCGGCTCCAAAGAGTAAGAAACCTTCCACACAAGAGGAGGAAGCGACCCCCAAGTCGTCTGTTCGGGAAAATCGTAGTTCTGAGCGGTCCTCATCCACGTATAAGGGTCGTCCGGACCGCCGTGAGGTATCTTGCTACAACTGCGGGAAGAAGGGCCACATCTCGTACTATTGTCCGGAGAAGGAGGACCAACCGGAAGAAAAACCTCCCGACAGAAGAAGCACAGCCCGATCAATGGTATGCCGAGCCCAGACCGTCGAGCCGGAGGTGAACACCCCTCAGGGAACCACGGATTCCCCTGCTGACGCTGGCCCCAGTGAGGACGCCTCACCCGGTGAAGCTTGCAGTCAAGTGGGCCCTGCGGCCATCGTGCCCGTGGTAATAGAAGGGATATACGCCTCGGCTCTATTGGACACCGGGTCACAAGTGACCATAATATATCGCAAGTTCTATGACCAGCACCTTCAACACTGCCCTCTGAGGCCAGCCAAACATATGAAGGTTAGGGGATTGAGTAATGAAGACTACCCCATCGATGGGATTGCAAGGGTCCAGCTGGACATACTCCAACTGAACACTGGCAAGAAGCACCCTATGCAGGTAGCGGCCATGGTATGCCCGGAGCCCCACGACCATTGCAAATACCCCATCATCTTGGGAACCAATGCGGACATAGTGCAAGCTATAATCCGAGCTTACTTGAAAGAGACCAACGAGCTGCCGCTGGCCGATTCGCTCCTAGACCCCGTCTTACGAGAGGAGTGCCATCGGGTATATGCCTTGGAGCATCATGGGGACCTCTACAATCGGCAACGCGGACTGACGACCATTTCACCAAGGGGAGTGAAACGCCTGGCCGTCTGGTGCTGTTATCCGGATCGGGAAGAGACCGATTATCTGTTCTCTCTGGAAAGTGACCCTGAGGAAGAGATCCAGAGAGGATATAGGGTAATACCAGAAGTAAGAGAGTGGACGACCCAAATTCCTCTCCGAACCCATGTGTATATTCACAACATCTCTCCATTTCCAATGGACATCGATGTAGGACAAAGTCTGGCCAGTATATATCCCGTCAGCCCGGTAGAAACAGCGCCCCAGGTGAACGCCGCTGCCATAGGTGAACAGTTAGTCGACCTGGACTTCAACTTCGGAGACTCGACTCGGCCAACTGAGTGGAAGGGTCTACTGACGGCCAAGCTGAGGGAAAGAAGAACAGTATTTTCTACCCGTGAGATGGATGTGGGCCGCAGCCGCAGCGCCCAACACACTATTAGGCTGAGTGATGCCACTCCGTTCCGTGAACGTTCTCGTCGTATCGCCCCCAGGGATGTGGACGACGTAAGGGATGTCCTGGAGGAGATGAAGACCGCTGGAATACTGACGGAGTCGCGGAGTCCTTATGCATCACCCATAGTGGTAGTAAGGAAGAAGAATGGATCTGTAAGATTGTGCATCGATTATCGAACGCTGAATAATCGTACAGTACCTGACCAATACAATCTCCCTCGTATTGAAGAGATCCTGAATGCTCTGAACTGGAGCCGATGGTTTAGTGTGCTCGATTTGCGATCTGGGTACTACCAGGTGCCCATGAGTGAAGAGGATCAGGAAAAGACTGCCTTCGTCTGTCCCCTGGGCTTCTACCAGTTTACGCGTATGCCCCAAGGTATATGTGGAGCCCCTGCTACCTTCCAGCGGCTGATGGAAAGGACAATAGGGGACATGAACCCTCGGGAGTGTCTGGTTTACCTGGATGACATCATTGTCTTCGGGAAGACCTTAGAAGAACACGAGGAGAGGCTGCTGAAGGTGATAGATCGTCTTGGCCAAGAAAGATTGAAGCTATCACTCGACAAGTGTAGGTTTTGTCACACCTCGGTGACCTACGTGGGACACATCGTGTCTGCCCAGGGGATTGCTACTGATCCAGCCAAGGTAGAAGCTGTGGTGAACTGGCCGCGTCCCGATAATGTCACGGAACTGCGGTCCTTCCTCGGTTTCTGCGGGTATTACCGTCGGTTCGTGGAAGGGTACTCTAGTCGAGCTAAACCCCTGAACAATTTGCTGAAGATATACCCTGAAGATACTGGGAGAAAGGCCACGTCGGCCCGTCAACCGTTTGGCGATAAGTGGACGCCTGAGTGTGAACGGGCCTTCCTGAACTTGAAGAAAAGTCTGACTGAAGCACCAGTGCTTGCATATGCTGACCCAGAACAACCGTATGTCCTGCATGTGGATGCCAGTCTCAATGGACTGGGTGCTGTCCTGCATCAGAAGCACCCCGAAGGTCTTCGGCCTGTAGCCTACGTCAGCCGCAGTCTGACACCCAGTGAGCAGAAATATCCAGTACACAAGTTAGAGTTCCTGGCTCTTAAATGGGCGATCACGGAGAAACTTCATGATTACCTCTATGGTGTTACGTTTGAGGTAAGGACCGATAACAATCCCCTCACGTACATCAATACTTCCGCCAAATTGGATGCAGCTGGACATCGATGGCTGGCGACACTATGCAACTACCGATTCTCCATGAAGTACAAGCCAGGGCCTCTGAACATTGGGGCCGATGCTCTATCACGACGACCAGGATTGAGTGCTACCCCTGATGATGATGAATGGGAAGAGATCCCTGGACCTGGGATGCGAGCAATGTGTAGTATAGCGGCCGTCATCAATGATCAGGTCGCATTCTCTGAACTAAGAGTTGCCGATTCGTTAGGGTGCCAGTCGCAGGCGATCCCTGCTGCCTACTGCGACCCCGCAGGGATGAACATAACCCAGGACAAAGTCATAAGATGGAAAGACTTAGTGGACTATCAATTAAGAGACCCAGTAATCAGCATCATCCGACAAGCCGTTCAGCGAAAAAACCCCGCTCTGTTGAAGAGTGCTCCCCGAGATCTGGTCGCGTTACTCATGCGTGAGGTGGACAAGTTCGAGATAGATAATTGTTTGCTCTATAGGGTAGTCCAATATCATAACCACCCTGATAGGTGACAACTAGTTCTACCCCAAAACTTGAGATATATGGTGTTGAAGTCTCTACACGACGAACACGGGCATCTCGGTGTAGAGAAGACTTTTGGACTAGTCCGAGACCGGTTTTTCTGGCCCAAGATGCGGGAAGCGGTGGAACAACACTGCCGCCGTTGTTCCCGGTGCGTTCAACGCAAGACGTTGCCTACCCGAGCAGCTCCCATGGCCCATCTTAAGAGTTCTGGTCCAATGGACCTGGTGTGTATGGACTTCCTGTGTATCGAACCGGATAGTCGAGGAATCGGTAATGTGCTGGTCATCACGGACCATTACACCCGCTATGCACAGGCCTTCCCCACAAAAGACCAGAAGGCTATCACGGTCGCGAAAGTTCTATGGGAAATGTTCTTCGTTCATTACGGTCTTCCAAATCGACTTCACTCCGACCAAGGGCGAGATTTTGAGAGTACTCTGATCCGAGAATTACTTAAAATGCTGAACATCGCCAAATCCCGGACGACTCCGTACCACCCCGAAGGAGATGCTTTGCCTGAACGATTCAACAGGACCCTGTTGGACATGCTTGGAACTCTGAAGGGAATGCAGAAAGCAGAATGGAGTCGTCACGTAGAAACATTGGTACACGCGTACAACTGTACTCGCCATGAGTCCACTGGGTTCTCCCCGTACTTCCTCATGTTTGGGCGGGAGGCAAGACTCCCAGTAGATGTGCGTCTTCGAGTATCAACGGATGGGATACCCAATACCACTCATTTCAAGTACGTGCAAAGGCTAAAGGACAGTCTGCAACAAGCTTACCAACAGGCTGAGAAGTCTACAGCCAAACTGAATGCTGGTAACAAGAGACGATATGACAATAAAGTCAAGTATCGAGAGTTACGTCCTGGGGATGCAGTGTTACTTCATAATTTGGGAATCCCCGGAAAACATAAACTGGCGGACCGGTGGAGAGATGGCGTATATGAGGTAGAGTCACAGATGCCCGGCCTCCCGGTCTATCGCATCAGAGACACCGATGGCAGGGTAAAGGTTTGGCATCGTAATCACCTTCTCCCCATTCCCCAAGTGGGAGACGAAGAGGAGGAACTACAGGCCACACCGCTCAACGGTGAGTTCGATCTGTCAGAGGTGGGTCAAGAGACTGTAACTAACGAGACTCACCCTGAAACTCCGGAAGACCCTATGGAAGGAACCTCTCAAAGGGACCATCCTGCAGAAGGGGCATCTCCCGAAGGAGCTACGGGTAAAGGGCCCCGTAGGCCAATGCCTACTAAGGTGGCACCAACAGGCCAGCCTTTGGATCCACAGAGCCCAAGCTTTGTGCCTAACAGAGACTGTACAGAGACAATTCTCCCCTCAAGGGAAGAGGCCGAGCCTCAGGACTATGTGTACTACTCCCCTGAGGGAGTCGCAGAAGAGCAACTCCGTCGGAGCCAACGAATCCGGTACCCTCCAACTCGGGTCACCTACGATCAAATGGGGGCACCCCATTATGAGACTCAGCAGTGTTCTCGCAGTAAGATACAGTCTGTGATTGTGATGCTCAACGAATTATGCAATCTCGTTTAGAGTTACCTGTGCTAAGTTATATAGTTACTGCATTTTTATTATATAATTTGTGTACATTGTTGGGAAGTTATGTGGTCCAAGCGAGGACGTTGGAGTTTTCACCAGGGGGAGGATGTAGCCAGGTCCCCCCTCGCGTGTAGCCAGGTCCCCCCTCGCACACTCACCCCCTCCTTCCCAGTTGCGAGCGCGCGTGTGGATCGGGCTGGAGCGCGAGCATAGAGATCCCTGGTAGCTAGGGACGCGAGCGGCGAGCAGGCCGGTTGCCGGGGACGCGATCGGGCCGTCGCTAAGGCCGCGATCGCGTTGCCACCGGCCCGGCGGCTCGGGGAGCAGGGCGCCACCATGTTAGGGCTGTTGCGCATGCGCAGTGTTAGAGCACAGCGCGGGAGGCCCCAGATAGCTCGCGCATGCGCGAGATGAGTCTGCCAGCCCCCAGGGTGCTTAGGGGCAGAGACACCTGACGCCAGGGAGCCAATAGGGCTGAGGGATTTGCCTGGGAGAATAGATACTTTTCGCGGGGTTTTGCAGCCACGCAGTCAGTCAGGATCCGGATCAGCTAGGGGTAAGAGGTGGATGCAGGGGTCAGTGACCCTCTGCATTAGGCCAGCAGCCCCCAGGCCCCCAGTTAGGTCCTGAGCCACTTAATAGCTTGTGGAGTATAGGGACAGGCCCTAGATAGGGACACTGCCCCATTTATTGGTAGCTTAGTCAGGGACACAGTGCTAAAGCCGTGCGGCCCTGCGAGGTGGGTTCTGGGCTCAGAACACCATCAAAGACCCTGGGACTAAGGTGATATTATCCGCGCTGGAATTCACCCAACGCGGTGTGGAGGACAACGTCGGATCGGGCGGATCTCCAGTGATATCGCGGTACCCGTGGCTGGAGCCCGGGCAGGTAACCTGCAACTCACGTGCACCAACCAGGCCTATCACCAGACATAGTGGCTGCGCAGTCACACATACACATGCACAGTGGTATTTGACTTTGGGGGTGCGAGACATTTGGGTGGGGGTTACTGGACACGGGGTGGGATCACTCTATGGGAGGTTAGCGTCCGCCGTGACGCCAGAGGTGGTAGCGTCCGCCGTGACGCCTAATGTGATTAGCGTTCGCTGTGACGCCAGAGGTGATAGCGTCCGCCGTGACGCCTAGTGTGATTAGCGTCCGCCGTGACGCCCAGAGTGGTTAGCGTCCGCCGTGGCGCATGAAGGTTGTGTTGATGTACGTAAATATAGTTGGTTATGCAGTAAAGCCAGTCCTGTTTTACATTCGTTCGCTTTGTGTGGTTGTTTCCTGTGAGGGCCTCCTCCCACTCCGTTGGGATCCCTCCCAGGTGGAGGCGTTGCACCTAGAGATGTATAAGATGTATGTACCCCAGGCTCCCCGTGGCGGAAGCTCAGCCCTCCTGTGAGCCAACAGGTAATGCACCACACCTGAGTAACCTTGCATGTTCCTACACCTCCACAGTATTATCTGCGAGTGGGTGGGGGAAAACCCGTTACATACATATTTCCGATAGGTCCTTTTTGATTTGCCATGTTATTATTGCCAGTAGAAAAGCTGCAGTGTGTTGGGATTCATTTCTAATCACCCCAGATTTAATTAAACATATAGGGTTATTTATTTGAATGGGCCAGATAGTGCTTAATAAATGTAATCCACAGACCCTCTATAGACCCTCAATAGACAGTTACATGTTTAAAGGGTTAAAAATATGGGGGATTGCCACCCCTTCTTTAATTTTTTTTACTTATGTGTATTTTAAAATATGATAGGGGGGTTGAGTTCCTTTAGTCCTTCATTTTGAGTGATGTCACTATGTGTTGAACAGAACATAACCTCCCTTTCCACAATAAAAAAAACATCCCTTCTAATAATAATTTGTTCTTGTATAGCGCTGCTAGTTTTACGTAGAGCTTTACAGAGACATTTTGCAGCTAGAGGTCCCCGCCCTGTGGAGCTTACAAACTATGTTTTGGTGCCTGAGGCACAGGGAGATAAAGTGACCCGCCCAAGGTCACAAGGAGCCGACACCAGGAATAGAACCAGGTTCCCCTGCTTCACACTTGGCGCCAGTGTCTTTACTCACTGAGCCATTCCTAATGGTTTGTTTTTGTATAGCGCTGCTAGTTTTCTAGAATCTCCGGGGGTCCCCGATCTCCGGGGGGGCAAACTGGTCACTGGGGGTCCCAGGAGGTCTACAGGGGTCTCCAGAGGGTCCCCGCTGGCCTCCAGTACCAATCCTATGCAATAGAAATAAAATTGCAGCCAGTTTCATTACCTTAGTGGCTAACCCCTAACGTAATGAAAGGGTTAAATAGCAGGCTCTGCTTTGTTGTTGGTTCAGGGGGTGGGTGAAGCTTGTAGTTGCCCTAGGGTTGGTGTTTAGGTCTTTCGGGAGGGTGTCAGTAGAGATAAATCCCTTCATTACCTTAGCGGTTACAACTGCTAAGGTAATGAAGAGGTTAACAACTAGCGCTACCCTACCACCAGGCCTAAACACCCACCCCCTGTACCAACAACCGGAATGGGTAAAAGTTCTATTAACCAAAGACGGCTAATAGCACTTTTCCCCATTTAAAAAAACATTACAGTACAATACATAAATACAACCTGCCCTCCCCCTTCCCCCGCCCCCCCCCCCCCTCAACCCCAACACATACAGTACAGAAATGGGCAAAATTACTATTATCCAGACATGGATAATAGTGATTTGCCTATTAAAAATAAACCCGGCCAGCATAAAGTAAATTAAAGTTGCCCTTACACCTGCCAGGCTGAAGGCCGCCCTCATCACCGTCCTTGTCCTCAGTGGGCAGCAACATTACAAAAGAAAACAAACTAATGGCCACTAACCCTTTAATCACCTTAGCAATTAGTAACCGCTATACTCACCCGGGATGCCTAACCACCCTCCCCAGGGCAACTACCCCCAACCTCCACCCCGCTACTCATTGATTGACACAGTGGTAAACCATGGCCATGAGAAAGTCCTTTACGGACGAAACGCGTAGGTGCGTTCCTCCCATTGTATTTTTATCTACTGACCAATAAAATAATATTTTTATAACTTATCCCCATTTGGAGTTACCCTCATTTTTTGGCGCTACACTAGCTGGAAGCTGCTGGGAATCGCTGCTGTGCTCCTCTTCATCTCTTGCTGCTTATACTGAGTAAGAGCCAGACAGGCTTGCTGCCAAACCACCGCACCACAGATCACATCTACACCCTACACAGCCTGATCAATAAGCACGTCCACAACAAGGGCAAAATCTTTGCTTGCTTTGGGCACTTTAAAAAAGCTTTCGACTCTTTTGCTCAGGTCTATTGCTGAAAATACTAGAGAGCGGAATAGAGGGGAGAACATCCAAAACTATCAAAAGTTTGTACTCCGAAAACAAATGCTGTGTGAAAATAAATAAAAAAAGCACAGACTTCTTCCGTCAAGGCCGTGGGCCAGACAGGGCTGCAGCCTGAATCCCACATTTTTAAACAAACGTGTTTTATTCACTAAATCAGTTCTGTATTATGAGAAAATACTTGTAGAATTTTTTTTTAAAAAACAACGTTGAATTACATTTTTAATGTATTATAATGTAAAACAGAGAATAATGTTATAATGTTATGTTGTAATAAAATAATATTATAATGTAACAAGCATTTTTTTGTTTCTATAGCAACCATTTACAAACTCACATCCCCTTCTTCTTCTGAAACAGGCTCTGGCACACCCCTTTTTGAGCCCTTCCCTCTCTCTAGCAGTGCACCAATTGTATCTAGTGACTGCCTGGTCACTTGATCATCCCACACAACTTTGCATCTTTGGTCCTCTTCTGCTGCACTGACGCCCATTTAGTGAAGCCCCAAGCTGAATCGTCGCCAATCAATCACAGGAAAATGGATTGATCGGCAATTTAGCTAATTACTTATCATTGTGTGCATTGTATTGATGCACATATTAAAGGGGAAACAATTAAAATGAAATGAAAAAAATTATTATGTGACTATGTGGAAATATTATATCCAGCTGGAGACCTACCACAGCCTATAGACAGAATACATCCTCACAACCTACTGAAGGTAAATGACCCAAAGCAGACAGAACACACTCCATTCTTCTCCTCACTTTTAAAGCTTTACAGTCTTCTGCCCCTACTTACATCTCAGCCCTAATTTCTCGTTATGCACCATCCAGACTCTTGCGTTCTTCTCAAGGATGTCTTCTTTCTACCCCCTTTGTATCTAAAGCCCTCTCCCGCCTTAAACCTTTTTCACTGACTGCCCCACACCTCTGGAATGCCCTTCTCCTCAGTACCCGACTAGCACCCTCTCTATCCACCTTTAAGACCCACCTTAAGACACACTTGCTTAAAGAAGCATATGAATACTGTAGCACTGTGGATATTCTGAACACATGATACATAAAGCTTTGCCCCCTGCAGACGCACTTACCAGAACTCCCTCCTACTGTCTCTGTATGTTCTACCTACCAATTAGACTGTAAGCTCCTCGGGGCAGGGACTCCTCTTCCGAAATGTTACTTTTATGTCTAAAGCACTTATTCCCATGATCTGTTATTTATATTATCTGTTATTTATTTGATTACCACATGTATTACTACTGTGAAGCGCTATGTACATTAATGGCGCTATATAAATAAAGACATACAATACAATACAGAATGAGTGCCCACAGCCTGGAAATAGAAACAGGCAAACACAGACAGAACTGGAAGCCCCAGGAGATGAGACTGTGCCAGTGATGTGAGCTAGGAGAAGTAGACAATTAAACATATTTCCTGCTGCGTTGCACAAAATACTCTGAAGTGAGGAATGCCAACTTGGAGAAACTCACAGCTCTATTCAGAACTTTAATAATATAGAAGAGAACTGGATGCACACTATATCAGCACCTATCACAGGTTGAGAGATGCCCACTAACCCCCACATCCCTGTGTGTAACTGTTACTCATGTACTGTGTAAACATTATACCCTACCGCCTGTTATTCATGCTTTAGCAATACTGAAACGTTTTTCTGTCATGCCAATAAAGCTTATTTGATTTGAGAGAGGTGGGGGAGAGAGAAGTGGTGGAGGTGGGTGAAAAGATAGGTGGAGGAAGAGAGGTGGGTGGAAAGATAGGTGGAGGAAGAGAGGTGGGGTTGGGGGAGAGAGAAAGTATTGGGGAGAAGGTGTGGGGGAGACAGGTAGGGGGGAGACAGGTAGGGGGGAGACAGGTAGGGGGGGAGAGGTTGAGATGTGAGAGAGGAGGGAGGGGGGCTGCAAGGCTGATGACACTGGGGATGGTTTCAGTGGAAACTGTAGTCCTGGGCAAGCTGTCAGCGACCTTTGGTTATGGGTTCTAGTGCTGTTGATTCCTACACTATCCAGCTATTTGGTGCCTTAGTCTAAACAACTCTATATAGTTGGCATGGAAATCCTTTTAGGAAGTGTGGGATGGGACTCATTTAAATATACTTTGCATATCCATTAGCATATCTGCCAGCCAGGTACCTCAGGCGTGCTCCTTTTTCACCAGAGGCATGTCTCCCTAATTTATTTGGAGGGACGTTTATGGGATATACATGGCGACACATTAGATTTGAAAGTTTAGTGCTTGTCGAGTGCTCTCCCCGTGGTTGTATTATTAACACTGTGTGGATTGTACTCACTGATGGCTTTCAATGAATCTGTTTTGATTCTTTAGTACCAAATTCGCAGATACATTTTGTCAAAACAATTTGCGAAATTCCAGGAAACGAATTTGAACTGTTCTGCTCATCCCTACTGGTTAGATTAGAAGCTAAAGCAATTGGACTTGGATTTCTAAAGGTGTCAATCACCAGCTATAAACCAACTAAACATCATTTGTGCATAAGGAGCTGTATTCTTATTAGGTCAAAACCTATATAATTGAAGTGTATAAAAAAAAAAAGTATAAGTATGTTTAGATGACTGTTTAAAGTGCACACATAAAATGTCTGTGAACATTGTACCCTGAAGTTTAAAGACAGATTTCCTGCCTCTTTTTTCTACCTTCTATATCTTTCCTGGTTGGTCATCTGACAGTAATGATGTGTATGTAAATCTGATTAATGTATTAACTGGGGTGAAGTAAAAATCACCATTTTACCATGTAATAAAACACACCATCCTATGTTAATTTTGGGACTACACCCTTAGGAAGTGCTAAGGTATAGCACTGTTTAGTAAATATAACTTTTAATAAATGGTCAACGACTCACTTTGGTAGTACTGGAAGCTACACCTTTAAAAGTCTCTACCTGCTAACGAAAAGATGAAGTCATGCCTCAGATCATGTGAGTTTTAAGGGCGGTGACTATTACAACATGCAAAGGAGGAAGACACAGCTGTGGCTTTCAGATCTGCAGACATGGGACGCTGTGCAGGCAGAACATCGAAAATATGCATGGGATTTTTAGTCCTTCTGTTCTGGGTAAGAAGTTGAATTTATAATATAGTTCTGTTGGTAGAATAAATGCATTGAGTTCAACGCGTTAACAAAAATACATATTTTTTAGCTTATTGTATTTTGTTTACACTGCTGATTGTTCTTCTGTAGCTCTGATTTAAAAATCTGGTGGTTTTATATAGCTAAAGCTATATGTTGCTATTCTCATTGCAAGGTAATGTTTCTGTTTGATATCTTTCTCAGTAAAGCTGTTGGTCAGACTTGTATATATTGTGGGTTTGTATACAAAAGGCGAACAGTTTGTTATTGTTTTTGTCTGATTTATTATAAGGTTTATAGAAATACTTCTGCACTATGACCCTGAAGTATTGTTTAGTGTGTAATTACTATATAAATGTGTATTCATATATAATCAGTGGTGTAGGCTGTTTACCCAGCGAAGAACAATACTTGTTCAGCCTTATTTAACCGTCAGCCAGAGAATTCAGGCACCTGTTCAGCCTGTCACCACAATCCTAATATGCCATCTTTACCAGCACTGTCAGTCATAATAATCTGACAGGGAGAAGGTTGTAGAGCCAGCTGCAGAGTAAATAAACACTCACAAACTGTAGGTGTATATAAAATAGTTGTCTTTTTTAAGTCAAAGGTGCTTCCTTCCATTAAGAAACGCACAGGAGACACATTTTTTATTTTTGGGTTTGGCAGAGAGACGATCTGAAGATAAGTTTTTCCGAGTCTATGCGCCCTCATGTCTTCTGAAGGGTTTACATTTATTGATGCAAACAATGATTTTGATGTTTTGGTCCAATCCTTTTGATCAAGATGCAATGTTGCTTGTTTGTTTTGGTGCGTTTAAATACATCCTTTTATTCCAAGTACCTGTGAATGCCTATGAAAAACCCTGTTTCCCCACCACCCAATCTCACATAGGGTCTCCTAGGGGAAATGCTACATGGCTTTGTGTGGTGTGGTGCATACCTGCTGGTAACCGGGGGCTCTGGGTCTCCCGCATGATGGAAAAGGAGAATAACAGGACAGGCTTCAGTCTTAGGCCAGGAAGGTATTGGTAAAAACACAGGATCTTTTATTTGATCTTCCAGGATTTGGCAGCCACAGATCACAGCAGTTCCTAAGGTATCCACCCTCAGGATGTCCCTGGATCCTACTCCCAGCCAAAGGGCAGTGAGAGTGGTCCTTGCTCTTCCCCTATCCCCTTGTGGGATAGGAGGTATGGTTCCCCATCTCTCCCCGGAGGGAGGGCCTTAAGCCTGCCAGAGCCCTGACAGCTTAGTACGGGTGAACCTGTCTCTCTCAAAGGTAGAGACCAACTGACTAAATCAGGAAGCACAGGCATTAAGTACAGCTCCAGTAAGCACCACCCCTGTGCGTCTAATTGGACACAAGGCCTGATGACACTACCTTCACTGATGCACTGCATGTGTGGGGAAAACCCATGATTACTCCTGGCAAACCTACCCTTACTAGGCTTTGCTGCCATAAGGACAGAATAATAGCCCCAAAACTACCCAGGGCTTCACCTATTTCAACTTAATTTTGAATATGTATTTAATCAGGCCCGAAATGATGGTGTTCCATTAGTGCCACTGCACTGAGCCCCACGGTTCCCCACAACAATTAAACTGATTGCAGGAGGAGAGCGCAGGGCTTCTGTAACGGCTACCTTCTCCTGATACCATCTCTTCCTGCAGGGTCCCTTCTCATGGCGCTGTGACGTCAAAGGGTGTCGCTGTGACACCATGCGCCGTCACATTGCTATGCCAACTGGACGCTCTATGGTGCAGCGTTGCCATGTGACTTCCCGTTGCCATGTGACTTCCCATTGCCATGGCAATGTGATTTGATGTCACGGCACCATGAGGAGGAGAAGGAGAATGTAAGAGGACTTTCAATAATTGTGTGTGTGTCTATATCTCATAATAGTTTTTTTTGTTGTTTTTTTTAATGTATAAAATGAGATGCAGAAATGCAGTTGGAAAATTCAATTTAAAGCCATACATTTTCAATATGTTTTAGTGACAAACACACACGGAGATTCTCTCCATATTCATATTATTTTTTTCTCTCCTCCCCCTCGCTAAAAGTGCCCGGTCACAGCCCACAGCTCTTGCGTGTGGAGCGGAGGCAAACCCTGGAAGTTGCAATTGACTTCCAGGTTGGACTGCTGGGGTTCCACCGCTGCTCTCTTCTGCCGTTGTCCTGCACAGCAAAAGCCTCCCCCCCCCCCGCCATCCTTTTGGTCATTGCTGGACCTGCATGCACCCCTGAATTGTCTCGTTGCCCCCTGAAATACGGGTCAATTATGCTTCCCAACAAACCTTTCAGGGAAAACAGGACAATTAATTGAAAAAAGATATCTGTATATCTATCTATCTATCTATCTATCTCGCCCTCTCCACAACAGATCTCACAGCACAACCTAGTGGATTGTGAAGACTGTACATTTACATAAGCACTAGTACAGTAGGGTCCTGCTCTAATGGTCTTGCATTCTAAATGGAAAGGTGTGTGTGTGTGTTTTTATTTTATATAAACTTATTCCTTTTGCTTCTTTTTTAGGGTGCCGCTGTGGTAATGCTGTTAGGTGCTTCTTTTCTAATCTTAACATACAAGAGCTACCAGTCTTTCTTCCGTGATTTCTACATCCTCATACCCTGCGGTGTAGCTGTAACTGGAGCCGCTTTCCTTGTGGTTAATGGTTCATGTGGAATATGCATCATAAACAAGGATTCTCGCTGCCAGCAAGGAACGGTGAGTGGTCATTCTTATTTCCAATGATTGCTGTACTGCTCACTTTAAAGGCGCAACCCTACTTGGCTTACATTTTGTGAACGGCTTACCAGTGTAATTGTGTAAAGTGTGAGTTTTTTTTACTAAATATGTATTTGCTAATACTTCTAGGTGTCTCATTTCTGTTTTTAATGGAAAATAAAGATTTAACGGGTAAGTACCATTGGCAAGATAAACAGGGAAAGGAGGAGGTGTGTTTGTGTATTTTCTATGTTGCTATGATTATGCTCCTTGATCTAAAATAAACCATACCTTCTTTTTTTTTTTTTTTAATGGTATAGCACATCATGCATAGATAGCAAAAAAAGATTGGGTTACCAACTGTCCAAAATTTGTGCAGACTGTCTCAACTCAAGTTAATCTGGACAGCAAAGTGTCTCTAATTTGGAAACAGCCCGACACTCTTTGTATGCTTTTGACTTCATTTGGAGGTTGGTTGATGAGATACAGAGACAGATGCATGCATGTCGCACAGTTGGCAGTATGAACTGCTCTCAGAAAAATGACAGCAGGGTATGCGTATTTGTCACTGTTTTTATACAGCAGAGCAGGCACACCAATTAGAATGTGTAAGTGTCCCACCTTTCATTGCTTGAAAGTTGGTACTCGAGTGAACGGATTAGAATGTGAAGAAATTGAAAAAATCAGCAAACTTTTTGTGGCTCTGCTTATTATTTTATTTTTTTTCTCCAGTTTATGTATTTTATTGTGGTCTTGCTCTGCTTGGAAGCCTCTGGTGCGATATTGGCGTATCTCTCTATAAACAGGGTAAGTACACTGAAAATATTATATTAGTATGACCTTTTAAAGTATTGTTTGCTCCTGCCTACCCCCCCCCCCCCGCTTTTTTTTTTGTGTGTGTTTTTTTTTTTCCCCCTACATCTTAACTAAGGGTTATACCAATGTAAGAGTGCAGCGTACTACACCAGATGACCCCCTAGTATAGAAGAAATGTAAGTGCGATTTTGACATTTTCCAAAACAGCTGCCAGTGAGTCAATTAAAAAGGGATATCATTGGTTGCATTTACATTGCAGCTTTCTGTTGGTGGCCATTTGTTTTCCCATTACGAGATAAAGCTCAGGAAGCAGTAGCTTTTAGATTCCTTGGTCCTCCTGAGAATAATTGCCCCAGTTTGATTAGAGCTACCCCAACTAAGAATATACTTGCTTTTCCCCAAATTATTTGGAGGATATCTCTGACTGGAATTCCTTCTTTTTCTTTTTCTTTTTTTTTTGTCTGGGAAAAATTTGATGGCCATCACGCCAGACCGTCGGTACCCAAAACCGCGGGTCAACGGTATAAGGAGTCTATCCAGACTCCACCCACTGGGAACGTGCCTTGGTCTTACTGACTGCGAGGTATCCCCGCTCGGACAGAAAGGTGCCTAAAAACATCCACTACCAGCCCTAGCCTTACTTTGCTAAGATGGTAGCATCATTCCCCAGAACCACTAGAGGGCCCACCACGAGCCACATTCCTATATCTGGGATACCTCCCACCCAATCAGAGGAACACTGACCCAGATTACACCCTGGGAATCCTAACCTGACTTTACTAGGAGGGTAGTTACCACCCAGAACCACTAGGGGCCCCACCCCAAGAGCCACGATCTTATGCCTGGGGTACTGCCTGTCTACTACAGGGGTCGCTGACCCAGACTACACACAGGGAACCCTAGCCTGACTTTGCTAGGAGAGTAGTTACCACCCGGGACCACTAGAGCCCACCCCAAGAGTCACGCTCTTACACCGGGGATACCGCCCACACAATCCTGGAGTAACTGACTCAATTTACACAACCTTACTCTGATACCTGTGTGGGTTCTGGGGACAAGGGGATCCCTGCGAATGCAGATGGTCCCAGGGTTGCCAGAACACACAACAGTTAAACAATCCCTATAAAAAACAATAGAGAGAGTACTCAAATTTTTAAGATCAAAAGGGGATATGCGGGGTGCACAAGGGAGCAGGGGGGACCCTATTTCCTCCAAAATATAAATGGGAAAGAGAGGGGGGGGGTGAGTTCGCAGCACTCGCTGACGAATAGAAATGAGGATCAAAAATGGAGGTTATGCCAAAATAATATAATAGATGAAGCAAAAAGTGTACACTTTGGGTCCTGATACGTACACAAACAGACTACTACTAAGGCACTAGAGTAAAAGAAAATCAAGCGCAAATACTGTTTAATAATGTAAATAGTGAATACATGTGGGATACCAAAAATAAATGTATTACATATGGAGGTAGTACAGCTCCACAAAAGGACTCAAACCGGTGTCCAAAACGGGTACACTGAAGCAAGGGATCAGAAGCGCAAATACTCCCCAAATGTGGAAAAATAAGAGACACACAATAGTGCAATAATGTATAAATAAATAAACACTGGGTTGGTAATGGGAGGTAGAAAAAAAGAGAGAGAACAGCAGCGCACTGCCAGGGAGCCAAGTGGTTAAAAATAAATGAATTTATTGATCAAATGAACATCACCCACGGGGTAGTGCCACCCTCCTACGTGTTTCGGACATGTAGTCCTTTAACAAGGAGTAACACTTTGGAGCACCCACTTTACTATATCTACATGGTAATAGGAGGTATCTCACTCACAATTGAGAAGCAAAATAGATGTGGTTATTCAGTGTCACCAACTCAGAGAGGATTTCTTCCAATGTGTGCTAGTGGATATTCCTCAGGAACAGGATAAGGAGATGAGGTAATTCCCATATGCGAACAGAATAGAGAGGACACAGTATAGATTCTTTTATAGGTATGAGAAAGAAGGAGAAAACGGAGCACTAAATCCACTGCTTTCTTGCAAAAAATTACAGAGGTGCGTTCCCACGATAAAAAATAAAGTTTAATGGATCAAAAAACAAACAGTACACCTACGCTTTTCAGGCTAAAAGCCCTTTATCAAGGTGAATAAAAATAGCTTACCGGAGTGTGTTTAAGTACCTGATCCTCGCGCTGCTGTAACCTATCCCCCGTCACTTCCTGGTATGAAAGATGACGTGTGACGTCAGCGAGTTGGAGCCGGTACAATAAGAAAAACTTTATTCAATACTAACAGACTGACACTCCGGAACTACCTAAGAAAAGTATATAATAAACGTTAAAAACAAATATATAACATAGAAATGGAAAATTCATTAAATTGTGGGCATAGATGTACCCTACAATAATGAATAAAGCATGTTCTATACCTGTGAGACAACCACAGATCATGCTCGGTGAAAAACTGCTTTGGTAACCGTATATAAGATAATAAGATGTATATAAACATATATCAAGAAATGTACATATTAAATAATACCCAATATTAACATATATATATAAATCAAAAACATCATAATGAGTTGATTAAGTATACTATTGATGAATTAATTCTCTTGATAGATAATTAATAAAATATATATATTCCAAATATGAGCAGATATATCCGTCTGTTCAAAACCATATCAATGCATATATTGATCACAAATATTTTATTTAAAAAAATAAGACAATGGTTTTCAACAGAGTGAAGATATAACAATCCCAACAACAATATGTCAAAAAGCCATATTAATAAAAATTAGCTCAGAACGTATGAAAAAAACGTGAAAAAATAATAAATAAAAATATCACTGAGTATAATTGCTATATAATATCCATGTTCTTCTAATGCATCACGTTAGAATCATATGAAAAGAAGTTCAGAACTCCCAAGATGGCATAAAAATATCACCCCCCCCCCCCATCTAGTGTGGAAAAGTGAGATCAAAAAGTATATATGTATTTAAAGCAAGAGAGGCCCTAGGTCCCAGTCTGAATTGAGGCCATTAGGGATACGAGTCTGCAAGGTAAAAATCCAGAAGAGCTCTTTCCTGTCCAAAATACCGTTTCTATTTCCACCTATGGTTGGACAAGGTATATGTTCTCTGCCAATGTATGAAAAATTGTTTACCCGTATTACAATTTGTAAAATGTAGGGAAACGGGGTGATTAACATCTTTTTTAATTCTTAAACGTAAGTGCTCAAGTATGCGAACTTTCAAGGCTCTGATGGTTCGGTCTACTGTATGTATTGTTTTCCACATCCACATTTAAGTAAATAAATTACAAAAGTGGTATTGCAATTTATAAAAGATGTTATTTTATAACTATTCCCTGTACTTGTGGAGGTGAATTCAGATGATGTTTGCAAGATTTGCACTTTAGACACCCCTTAGGTAAGTTGTTAACCAATCTTTTTTGTGTAGCAAATATACTTGAGCAGCGTTTCCTAAATGGTGGGTCGCGACCCGGCACCGGGCCACGGAAGCATAATTGCCGGGTCGCAGAGAGGCTGGCCACGCGGTGTCCCTCCCCCCTCTCCCTCTCTCCTTGCGGCGGCCTGAGGTGAGGTGCGGGACGCTGCTGAAGTGGTGCAGGCTGCCAACACCATGCTCCGCCGCCCACAGGACACGCCACCCACCAGTGACATGCTCCACCGCCCACAGGACACAGGACACAATGCCCTGGTGTAGGTAGGAAGTGGTAGCGGGGGAGCACCCGCCGGGGGGGGGGGTGTTATACCTGTGCCGCCTGTCCTGGTGCTCTCTTCCCCCGGGCCCCTTGGTGCGTGAGATGGGCGCAGGTACGGTAGATGGGTGCAGGAGATGGCGCGGGGGCAGGCAGTGGTGGCTCGGATCGCGGCCTTTCCTCTCTGCCCCCCCCCCCCCCCAGTCACTCAGATCCGTTGCTGACTCTGTAATCCACTTTGTGTGTGTGTGTGTGTGTATCTGTGTATAGGGGAGAGTGTGTGTGTGTATGTATCAGTTGCTGTGTGTGTATCAGTGGCTGTGTGTGTGTGTGTATAGGGGAGAGTGTGGCTGTGTGTGTGTGTGTATCAGTGGCTGTGTGTGTGTAGGAATCAGTGGCTGTGTATGTGTGTGTATAGGGGAGTGTGTGTGTGTGTGTGTATCAGTGTCGGTGTGTGTGTCTGTGCAGGCCAGCAGTGGCTGTGTCTGTTCAGGTCTAACAGTGTGGGTGTCTGTGCGTGGTCAGTGTCTGTGTTGGTCTGTCTGTGTGAGTGTATGTAGGTCAGTGACTGTGTGCGTCTGTGCAGGTCAGAGAGAGAATGGGGGGGGGGGAGGGAGAGAGAATAGAGAGGATTGGGAGAATATATGAAATCTGTATGGACATTCATAACTGTTTTATTTTACCTACTGTATAGGCGATAAAATTTTTAGTGGGTCACGAAGGAGAAGTTCAAAAATAACCGGGTCACGGGAAAAAAAGTTTGGGAAACGCTGTACTTGAGGATACATAATTCACAATCGTTTTTGCCTTTTTCAACACAAATTTAGGACCTTCATTAAAGACATGTCACAGAATAGGATCGGCAGCTAATACACCCCAGTGTTTCCTCACAATATTTTTTATTTGATTTGCTTGTTTATTATATTGTGTGATAAACAGTGGTGATTGTGAAATGGAGTCCCTTCTTCTTTTGTAATAACCTTGATCTGTCCAAATCCTTAACCTCCTCAAAGGTTTTATTTAAATCTAGGCGTGAGTAGCCTCTGGCTTCAAAACGGTCCAAGAGATCCCTTGACTGAGTTAAGAAATCCTCATAATTGGTACATATCCTTTTTAGTCTAATCAATTGACCTTTTGGTATTCCCTTAAGTAGGGACTTGGGATGGCAGCTGTCAGCACGTAAAAAGTGTTACGTGAGTTACTTTTACGGTAAACACACCTCCACATCCCCCCTGATCCACGCATGCCCTGTGCAACGTTATTCCTATGCCTATCTCAGTTCAACACTCAGACTGATGCTAGGGCGCCTGATGCTGGCTGCTGACTACCATCTCACTGTGGAAGGAACGTTGGGGGTCTGTATCCTTTGCACACTGTGCTTTACTCGGACCTCCCTCCTACTTTTGGAAACCACACGTTTCCAGTACCTCATGACTTTACTTTGCATTTTGGCATTTTTAGGGTCCTCTCACCATACCTATATGGCACTAGATATGTTATTTGCCATCTTCACCTTAGCCAATTAGGTTTTTGCTGTTTACATATTTATTTTTTTCCCCATGTCACTATTTATTTTTACCTGCTATTTCATGTGTTTACTTTGTAGCATTTAGTGTATACAGCAATTACTCATATGTGGAATGTGTTTAGGTGTGTCATTTGTTTTAACTTTGCATTGCTAATTAAATCCATTTTTCTATTTTTCACTACATACGTTTTGAGTGCTCCATTTTTGACTTTTCTCTTTTTGTGGTTATTTCTTGATGTATATAAACATATATCTTATTGTCTTATATACGATTACCAAAGCAGTTTTTCACCGAGCATGATCTTTGGTTGTCTCACAGGTATAGAACATGCTTTATTCATTATTGTAGGGTACATCTATGCCCACAATTTAATGAATTTTCCATTTATATGTTATATGTTTGTTTTTAACGTTTATTATATACTTTTCTTAGGTAGTTCCGGAGTGTCAGTCTGTTAGTATTGCATAAAGTTTTTCTTATTGTACCGGCTTTAACGCGCTGATGTCACGCGTCATCTTTCATACCAGGAAGTGACGGGGGATAGGTTACAGCGGCGCGAGGATCAGGTACTTAAACACGAGCTGTTTTTATTCACCTTGATAAAGGGCTTTTAGCCTGAAACGCGTAGGTGTACTGTTTGGTTTTTTGATCCATTAAACTTTATTTTTTATCGTGGGAACGCACCTCTGTAATTTTTTGCAAGAAAGCAGTGGATTTAGTGCTCAGTTTTCTCCTTCTTTCTCATACCTGTTCCTCATCAACGGAGGCACACTTTACCCCTGGATCAGTGGACACTACGGCTCTTCATTACAAGAGAATTATTGCTACATGTGAGTCTACACCACTTTTCTGTTCCTCTATTGGCTATAAGGATATTTATTGTTCAGTTACCCCATTTTATTCTGATGTTCTACTTATGCTGGACACTGGCAGGTGTGTACTATCCTTACCTCAGGGCCTGTTGGATTACTTTTTCCAGCTATACATCTTGTGCTTTTGGGAGTAATTTATCCTAGCCTTTTCATTCTCATTGGAGGGGTACTCCACCTAAGACTTTGCTTTTCATTGTTATATATTGCTGCTTTTTGTTTTTAGAGCACCATACAACCATTTTTCTATTCTAGATTCTTTTATAAACAGAAATTCTAAAGTAATACACTTAAGTGCTAGAGGTGCAGACCACCCTGGGTCAGAAAGTGGATAGGATCTTGTCACTTGCTCCTGGAATTAGCAGAGGTTGTGGCCATCCACAAAGAATGCTACTCTGGTGCAGGCAGAGACCAGGCATATGTCGGTTCAGGATTCTCAGAATAGTCTTCCACACAGCTCAGTAGGCTCCGAAGGGGCTGCATACTCGCCCTATGCATTTCACTCATAGGAGCTTCATTTAACCCCTGATGAAGCTCCTGTGATTACTTTGGACACTTGTCTAATACACATTTACTTAGCGAATACTCTGCTTGACCTGCATAGTGTTGGACTCTCTGAATTATTGCCCTAGGTAAAAAAAAATTTTTTTAAGTATTTAGATTTGATCTGATTTTCAGTTTTATTCTACTTTAGGGTGTACTAGCTATAATCACCTACCTGTCCATTCCCCGTGGCCCTAGAAAGTATGGGTCATTAGTATTTTATCTATCGTTTCTTAATTAGGGTTAGGTACCTAGTGATCTGCTTTCTAAGAAATTCCATCGTGTTAACTAATTATTATACATCAGGACAACAGTGCCCGTTCATCTCTACGAAGACATTGTGGGCAGCTATCGGTGGCTCCAACTTCCCCTTCCCTTCTATATTTGTAGTATCTACCTCTGCAGCATTGTTATTGGGAGTACCCTCTACCCTTCCATCACTGCAGTAGTTAATTACCATTTTTTTAGTGGTTTATTTATCTTTCTTAGGGTAAGGATTGATTGTAACAAACCTCCACTTACTTTAGTACACAGTGTCACAGGGATGTCTCTCTATTCAAAGACCTCTTTTGATATGGCACACTGTTACAATCTGGCTCAGTATTATGTGTGCGTCCCTTTTTTATTTTATATTGGTATATAAATGGGGAAAGGGAAAGACGTCCGCATCCTCCTCTGGTGAAATGTGTGAATGGAAATACACTGCGGTGCAATGTAGGGCAAGTGGAATTTGGTAAAGGAAAGAAAAGAAACCCTACTGCATAGGTCTAAGGACCTATTAAAGTATTTTTATGTTATCCAGTGTGTGTGTGTGTGTGTGTGTGTGTGTGTGTGTGTGTGTGTGTGTACCTTGACTTCTGTACCAATACTATATTACATATCCTATGTGGTAGAGTGCATGTTATTAGGGGCCCCTTTTTTCTCCTCACCCACTCCTTTTTCTTTAATGGTAGGACTTGGAGTTTCTGTAACTATAATTTTTACTTATCTATCAAATTTACGTGGAGCAAACATCCACACATATCAATGATAGTGATGTAAGCTGAATAACACATCGGGAGTATACAGTACTTTGCCACATAACGCGTATGCTACATTAGTTAACGTAAGAAAAAAAGGGGGAGAAATGTACTAGGTAAGGGTAGACAAGGAGGGGGGGAAACAGGATTAAGGGGGGCAATGTTTCGGGACTCTTAGCCCCTTCTTCTGGCTCATTCCCTTGGATCAGTCCAATCTAGGTACTTCCCTTACCCCTGTAAAAACAGGTGCTCCCAAGCAATACGAACTAAAAATCAGTAGATATAAATTAAAGGACTGTCTGTGGATGGGTACCCCACAGTGGGGTACAACATACAACACTGCTACAGACACCTCAATAGAAAACTACTACTTGCACAGAAACGGCTGTCCCAAATAATGCAGCAAAATCCTATAAATACTGTACATATAATTTGAGAATATTTCTAACGATGCTACAAGCACTAATCCAATAGAGAGCCAATAATATCACAAAAACAGGCTGTCACAGATAATGTAGCAAAATCTTATAGGCAATATAGATAGGCAATCTCAGAATATCTCTCAAGAGAGCGAAAGATCAAACCAACTGATTAATCAAACTGCAAGACGCCTGAATCAAGCAGCCGGTGTACGGATTTAAATGCCTCATCGGAGGGCCGGTACACCTATATCTTATGGGGATTGGTCTCCAAAGTTCGCCACTCACACATGTGCGGACCTGGCTACATTTATATAGTTATGACCATGTCCACAGACTTTTGCAGGTACTAGTCCCTACCACAGAGTGCTTACAATCTAGTTTTTGGTGCCCGATGCACAGAATAAGTAACTAGCACAAGGTGCGTTGACATCGATTCCAACTAGGTGTATCTGCTTCAGAGGCAGTGGCATTACCATTGAGCTACTCAAGTGGAATTAAGGCTTCCAACCATCTGAATGTTTTTATATATTTGAAATCGAAGAGTTGGCAAACAGCACCACTATATATTTAAATATGATACAGAAGGGGGAGGGGGGTTCCAACTTTTTCAGGGTAAAATACTCTTGTCCCTTTCCCATGTTGACTAGAAGTGTGGTCTACGATCCACTTCTTCTTCCTTCTTCTCTCCTCCCTCTCCCCCCCCCCTAATCTACAACTGTAAGTACAGTACCACGCTTATAGTTAATGTGGGAATGGGATAGGAATTGCTAGTAATATCAAAGTACCTCCTAAGGTTCAGATACATGGTGGGCATGCCACAACAAGTTACTTGGACGATGCTCCTGCATGGATACTAGATATTCTCTACAGATGAGCATTTTTTCTTTCTATTTTTCAATACCTTGTCTGTATACAAACATCTGTACTTCTGCTGTTCAACATTATGTCCATTTTGCAGGAGACCTTTTTTACACCATTACAGTTGCAATCACTTCACTTCTTTTTATACAGTATACACCTGTATGTTTCATTGTTTGTTTGTTTTTCCTTTTTGTGACGCATGATTTCAAGTAAAAAAAAAAAAGAAAAAAGGATCTTAGAATTATATTCTCATTGTTTATTGATACAGTGAGGGCGGATCTGTATATTTGGAAAGACTATCCCATTTTCTGTAAATTATTTTATTAAAGATTAGGAAACTATATATCTGAAACCATTTTGGCAAGTACATTTTGCTCATATTTATACTGTATTTCTTTGCAATGACTATGATATGGGCTTTCTCTACATATCTCTTAAAATCCTTCAGATGGACTATGAACTGAACCCAATGGAAAATGCATTCAAGCAGTATAATGGCAGTGACTCGAGCATTTCTGTCAACAAAATTCAAGAAGAGGTAACGTGTGTGTTAATAGGAAACATTCAGTATATTTTATTTTTTAAAGCAGAAATTATCCCTTGCATTACTGACCTTAATCATTGACCTCTCCTCTTCATTTAGCTCAAGTGTTGCGGCTTAAATAATTACACTGACTGGGAAACCACTTCATGGTACAAACACTTTGGTAATTTTAGTGTGCCAAAGTCCTGCTGTAACGTGACATTTACATCATGCTCTGAAAACCGTACTGACTCAAATGAGCTTTATCAAGAGGTAAATGTATATATTTTTTTTCTTTACATAGATTTAAAAAGTGATACTTACAACTTGTATAAAGATAGAGACATCAGCACAATCCTTGCTTTAGTAAAGGTGCGATTTGTGTGTTATGGGCCACAAGCCCCTATTCTCACTTGCATACTGTATTAAGTTGTGATTAGGCAGACAGCACTAGACTTTCTTCAAGTATTTTTATATTAAGTCTTTGAGTAAAGCACGGAAGTATATGTGCTTGATATTTACAGCTGTAGCATACTGCATGGGTCATTCATTTAACTGCAATAGTGCCTATCGTGGCGATATTGCACAAACTGGGTCTTCAATATCCAGGGGGAGTGAAGAAAAACACCATAAAGAAAATCACAGTGTAGTTGTCTTTTATAAATAGTGTATATCACAGATGCCTGGGCTCCCATAGAGTACCTATTCACAGTGCAATAGAATAAATTGGGCAAATCCAAAACTGTCGCTCCTTTCTTTGTATGGTGAACAGAAGATCTCAGAGGAAGAGAAAATTGAACACCATAGCGCAGATCAATAACAAAGAATCTTAACCTATAAAAAGGTTTTTAGAATCATACTCGCATGGTATACATTCTTTTAAAAGCATTAAAATCTAGGAGACCAAGGCCAGTCGGTGCCAAGGACATATCAGTCTCACTGCCTCCATATTTGGGCATGTATCTGACAACACGCCCGCTTTCTCCAACCTCTCGTGCCTCGCCGGGATGACCAGAACGTCAATTCAATCTTTTCGTGATGTTGCTTTTCGTTTTCGTCTCCCTATCGGAAAGAGTAGCTTATCTAGACTCTCTGGTCTACTCACTCTGCGTTTCGCTGTTTGCAGCTTCATCAGGAGTTTGTACCCACCCCCCCCCTCACAATGTGTAAATTATATAGTATGTACAATCAGAACAGGAACATGAACAGGAATTTATGAAAAACTTTGATTTATACCAAAAAAAAAATGGTAAACCCCATGAGAATGAAACTTGGAGGGGTAATGGATGCACCCTTTTTGTAGTAATAAAACTACATAGGATTTATACACCAGGAATATGGGAATACATATCAGAGAACAGTAATACATTGCTGCAAATTTGTATCTTTTGCTCTAGTAAACTTGAATGTAACGATGTAACGATTATATCCACAAAACATTGTTAGCCACACAAGGAATATACCAGAGATAGAGAGAGAGAGAGAGAGAGAGAGAGAGAGAGAGAGAGAGAGAGATATCTATCGCTCTCATCTCTCTTCTCTCATCTCCCAATCGGCGACAAGAGAACAGGGATTACAAATACGCGTGTACAATGGAGTTCAAATAGACTCATTAATTTTTTTTACATATATTGTTTTCCTGGGTATAAGTGAACTTTTTCACAACAAATGTATTTTCCATCATTACTTTATTCCAGATTTTGATCGATGTGCAAAATCAGAGATCTAATGTAGTTCATAATTTGTCAGTTATCCTAATAATTTTGAAAATAAACCTATTTTGTATTAAAGTTCACTTATGAATCCCCATAGACTAATGGGTATGTAACGCTTGTTCGTGTCCTGGTCTGACCCACCCAATCTTACATTGGCCCCTGTGGTCTATCCAGCCCCGTTACATGTCTGTGTATGGCGGTGCACCTGTAGGCAACAGGACTCCTGAGTCTCCCGCATGATGGTATTCGGGGATGTCAAGCCAGACAGGTATCTGAGGTAGTGGGTGCGAGTCCTACTTACATCACGTGCAGCGCCTCCACCTCATCAGGATCTATGCGTATGCAGGTAGATGGTCCTGATGAGGAACTCCTTCTTGGTGGTGAGGGCCCCCGGAGAGTAATTGCAGAGTCACACCATGGGGTTCTCGTTGAACAAGCCATTTTTATTGTGCGTGGTGATAAGGGCCAGCTGCTCCTTACAGTCATGATCTCAGCCGCACATTGTTCCGTGATCCCCTTTAAAAGGTACGCCCTCCCAATGGAGTGGGATTCCCTCTCCCCGTAGGGAGATCACCCCTGTGCCGGTCCCTGGACACAGTTGGCCTTCTTTGGCTGGATATAGAATGGTGCCACTAGTTACTGCACTAGTGGGCACCTTGAACTTGCTGCTTCACCTTGTAACATCAACCCGCAGCAACCAACTAACTTTAGGCAGTGCAGTGCCTTATATACCTCAGGAAGCAGGCACATCTCTGATGTCAGTAACTAGGGACTCAGAGCATGTAGCCACTCCCATCCATACATAGGGCACCTCACCAGGGTGTGAGGGCAAACCTCCATGATTACTGCTGGCATTCCTGTACTTACCAGGTTTTACTGCCAGCAGGAGAGATGATTGTACCTGTAGCCATGCATAACAATGTCTACAAAGGATGGCAGCGCAGGACAGAAACTCTGAAGTTCTATCTCTACATTCAAGCTATTTGGAGTTTTTTTAATTTGTGGATCCAAAAGGTCTCCCATCTACTTAACTCCAAATTTCTGTTCCCTCCTCTCCAATGCTGAAGGACCTTTTTTATTGCTGTAAATTTTAACCCCTTTGTGCTTGCTTAATGGTGTGTATTGAAATGTTTTGACACATTACAGATGAAACTGTCGGTTTTGGCCCAGATTCTGAGGAATTCCATGAACGTGTCAGGGAAAATCCTCAGCATAGTCCATAGACACTGTAATGGCCCAGCGGATTAACATATGGGGTGTCCCTGCATTTGAATGGGACTCACACTGTGTGAATCCTACAGGGCTGCGAGTCCCATTCAAATGCAGGGACCCCTGCTGTGTTAATCCGATGGGCCATTAAAGCATCTAATTTTATTTATAACAACATTTATATAGTGGGGGAACTGATCAATTCAGCGCCTAATATATAATCGCTAAAAAGTGATACAAATATAAATATATACAACCATACAATGATGTTGGGTACCAGGATACTTGGTAAATCCAATGGTGGTGATGTGGTTAAATAACCGTGTACATGAAAAACAAATAAGAAAAAACATACATGGTGCAACACTGTAATAAATGCCTATGCTGGTATAGAATAATTATTGTAACCAAGGACACATATAGAAATAGACAATGACTAGACTAACAACAAAATCATAGCCTCACAAATAAAGCAGGTGGTATATAACTGAATAAAAAACATTTATCTTAATATATAAAATTGAAATTTGTGGGGTTGTTGCTAGATGTGGTGAATCTGATTGGTCTGTATCCCTGCCCCGCACCGCCCACCTCTCATTGGCCTGCGTGGCTCTATGACGTCACCCAACTGCCACTCTCTCCTCCTCACCCGCAGCTCACCTTCCCCCTCGGCCTCACCCAACTGCCATACACACGCACAACCACCCGGCCACTGTCCTCTTCCCCCAGCGGCCCAGACCGCCGGCTCCCCCCCCCCCCCCCCCCCCCATCACCGCTCCAGCTCACCTCACCTCCCCGCCAGCTCGCAACCCCCCCCCCCACCCGCAGCTCACCTCCCCTGATTGTGTGTGTCTCTGGCTGGCTGATTGCGTGTCTCTGATTGGCTGCCTCCCCCCTGGAACCGCACACACTGACTGACAGCCGCCGCCGGACTACATCCCCCAGCTTCCCCTGCGACGGGTGACACGCCGGACTCGTCCCGCCTGGATGCTCCTCCCTTTCCCTCTGGTCCCCTTCCACACGGCGCTCCCTTGCTTGCCAGTGTGGTGAGGGAGATGGGCACGGGGGGGTGGTTGACACTGTGTGTGTGTGTGTGTGACACTGTGTGTGTTTCACACTGTGTGTGTGTGTATCTCACTGTGTATGTGACACTGTGCTGCGCAGGGGGGGGCAGAGCTGCGCATGGGGCGGACCAGAGCTGTGCAGGGGAGAGGGGCGTGAGACCGGAGTTGCGCAGGTTGGGGGGGGAGGGAGACCGGAGCTGCGCAGGGGTGGGGGAGCGGAGAGAGGGGAAGCGGAGAAAGACTGGGGGAGCAGAGAAAGAGACAGGGGGAGTGGAATGAGGAGGGAGCGGGAAATTTTAATCCCGGGCAACGCCGGGTCTCTTAGCTAGTTAAAAAATATATATCAAAGACAATTGGTGCAAAAAAGGCTGCAAAGAATGCAATGCCCACTTACTAGATAGAAGTGGGTAATAGACAATGGATAGTGTTTGAGAGCATCCCCTCTCGTTCGTGGCACATCTACTAGTGGGCAGCTGTTGTCATCTGTGGTTCCCGATTCCTCAGCGAGTGTCTCGTCTGGTGTGGATCCCAGATCAGTAGTCGCCTCTCGCAGAGCTACGAACGGTAGCTGAGTCCACAATCGCCTCTCACGGACCGGGACAAATTACAGCAGACGCCGAAATCTCTCTGTCCTCTCTGTCCTCTGTGTGTGTTTTACTGCTGGTTCTCAGTCTCACGGGAACAGGTAGTGACGCAACAGAAAAAGCTGGTTCCAGTTTGGAAACACTACAATGCTTCCTAGCTTGATAGCGTGAAGGTAGATATTAAAGTAGCATTAACTCTATGCGTTGTTCATCTGGAAGATGAAGAAAGCGTGACTTTTGAAACGCATAGGGTTAATGCTACTTTAATCTCTCATCCAGCTCTCGTTGGGATTTTAGCGCTTTTTTTTTTTAATTTGGGCACCACGTTTGACATAAAGCAATCTTGTGGTATTGAGCCTGTGAAAATGGAGTCCTTGAATATTAAATGTGATGGTCTGGCTATTATTGAGCCGAGTGCCTTGAGAACTCTTGGAAGTATGCCATTTGGGTCAGGTGCCTTATTTACTTTAATTTTATCTAGCTGCCTATGCATTTCTTCCTCAAGTAACCAATTCTTCTTCTCTGGTAAATAAAAGGCAAAGAATATTTTTAATACCTTTTGCCTTTTCCGTATCTCCAATCTGCCTGCCCATCACACACTGACGTCCTATATTTTCTTTTCTAATCTTTTTGTTGTTTAAGGTTCTTAACGTTTTAGTAGTGTTCTTACTTTCAATTGCAATATTTTATTTTTTTGTTAATTTGATTGCCCGTTTGCAACTTTTGTTACATTCCTTATAATTCTGATACGATGCCTCCGTCCCTTCTGACTTTAAGAATCTAAATGCCCACTTATTCTTTTCCATTTCCTCCCCTACCTGTTTATTTAGCCACATTGGTTCAGACATGTTTCTTATATATTTATTTCCCAAGGGTATACACTGATGTGTGCTTTTCTAACAAATTTTTGAAGACTGTCCATTTATATTTCACATTTTCCCTGCAAAAACGTAATCCCTATGTATTTTTTTTGTAGATTCCTCCGTTTATTTATTAAAATCGGCTTTTTTAAAGACTTTGTTAAACCCTTATGGTTTTTGATCACTTATTCAAATTAGACCATGTTATGATCACTGTTTCCTAAATGTTCCCAGATTTGAATATTGGTTATTACTTCAACAGTGTTTGATATTACCAAATCCAGTAATGCCCCTCTCCTGATTTGGTTCCTCAATTTAAGTCATTTAATTGTCTGTTAGAATCCCAAAAAACCTGTTTCCTTTCGTTGTAATGCTAATCTCTTTGCCCCAGTCTGTCTGGATAATTAAAACACCCATTATCGAAATGCCCCCAATGTGTGAGCGCGCACACACTGTCACACTGCCCCTTGTCAGATTCCTCTTCAACTTGACTGATGGACATGACATAGTTGTGGGAGAGGAGCCTTTTAAGAAAAGGAAAGGCAGCCATTTTAGATTAGATCTGTGCGCACCTGAGCACAACAGGTTCGTTTGAGATCTGCAGAGAATGCACGTGGTGACCGGAGCTGAGAGCTACAGTTCCAGGGTAGAAAATATATCACCCTACTGGAGGGGACCTTCAACAATTATTAAGACACACTGGTACTGAAGCGCTTTTTTTGAAGAACATGTCTGCAACAGGTTCAGTACAACATGAGCTCCCAAAGTGTGCCGGCACCATCATAAGCCAACAGCACTGCGCCAACAATCCTATTTGGGGATTGTGTTTGTTTTACCGTGTGTAGTGATCCTCTGCTGAGTTTAATAACTCTATAGTAAACTACTGTATGTGAATTACCCATACTGTTTGTATTATTCCTACCATCTGACCATATGTCACGTCTGGCCCAGTAAGTAATGAGGGACTCAGGCCCCAGCCTCCGAAAGTTGTAAGTCTGAGAGCTAAAAGTAGGGGTGTTGGACAAACATGACCTAGCTTTGCCTTCTCCATTTGCAAAAGTATTTTCTTCAATCTCTCAGATATTTGGGGGTTTGTAGCATATCCCTACAAACTTTTTTTTTCTTTGAACTTTTACCTCCACTGCTAAAATTTCTATCCACAAGGTCTCTACATTTTCATCATTCCCTTTTTAAACATCTCCCTTTTTCTAATAGGTTTTAGATCCAGTTTAACATAAGCATACTCAACCTCCTCTATTTGCTCGATCCTAGCAAAAAAGGTAATAACCATCTAAACGAATTGCCCAGTCATGAGTTTCATCCCACCATGTTTCAGTAATGAATATGATCTCGTACTGCTCCCTTGTAGCTATTAATTTAAGCTCACCCATTTTATCTGTCGGGCTTCTTAGCAAGCATGCATTTAAGGTTTTTCTCAGTGTATTCTTATCTGCTCCTACCTTTCTACTCCAATTGTGTTTAGGCTTCAGAAGTTTTCTAGTATTATCTGTATTCAATACGGGTGTCTCCCTGCTTGCCAAACTCACACTTGACCCCAGTCTAACACCATGACCCCTTGCTATTTCCACATGAGATGTCACCTAAACCATTTAATGATGATTACAACAATGTGTGTGTTTATTATAATATATATGTTACACACACACCAACAAAAATCTTTTTTTTTATAGCACCAGCATCCACCCTAAAGTCATTTACATTCATGCCATCCTCTGTTTCTAGTATCCTCTGAACAGATGTGGTGGTAAACATCAGTCCTCTTTGCAGGTGGGGTGGGGGGAACCGAACCGTATTCCCGTTGTCCTCACCTAAAATAATATATTATCACCACTTAAGGAGCTCATTAAGGACCAGCAACTATATCTCACTGAGGATGAGACACCCAAAAAAATATATATATTTTTAAGTTTCCATACTCTCTCCATAGGTGAAATAAAGGAAGTGAATCCCTAATGTGTGCTCCAATAACACACAGCATAGCCGTAAATCTTGTCTATAATCATATTTGTCCCAAATGAAGGTATATTAGTAGTATGGAACAGTTCTTAAAGCGAACTCTCCAGTCAAATACAGTAGCACAGTGTTACTAGCTGTGAACGGGCGGCATCAAGATGTGGAATTTAATAGGAAATGAGGCTTAATTTCTGGCTTTTAATGGTATTAACCAAAGGTGCAAAAGAATGTAGCCCCTTTACCCCCACCCTAAGTGAGATCTGGTCTGCTACTAGTGTGTTTTCGTGTGATGCGGTGCATACCTGTGAGGTAACAGGAGGACTGAATACTTCCGCGATGATGTGGGGATTATCAGGACAGGTTTACATGGTACCTTATTTGTTGGCAGCGCCTCCAGTCGGCAAGGATCCTGTGGTAGTAGGATGGTCCATGCTGACACTTTTCAATATCCCAAGACAGTGAATCACACTTGCATATGGTTCCATGGTATTTATTGCATTGGTCGGTTGTTACAGCAGTGCATTCCTTTCTTGCTTCCCCTTGAAGGTTACTTTTAAGGCTTGAGGCCCATCTAAGTTTCCTTCTGGTGTTCCTCCTGTATCCCCTTATGGGACAAAGGGTAGCTGTTGTTCACTCCACAGGGGGTGGAAAGAGACACACCCACTTTTGGGAGAGTACCAATTTATATACCCTGGGGCTGGGCTGGTAACCCTGCCCCATAACCGCGCAGGTCTGATACTGACAGGTGTCACATCTGCACATGTGACCCAGCCAGTACCTCCCCCAGGCTAACACACTCTAGTTGTTGATAAGCCCACCCTTGGATACACTTACTGCATCTAATACTGCAATAGCACACAAGGCCTTCCAGTGCCTCACCCTAGCAGGACTTACACTGGTAGGGCCCAAGGAAAGCGGTAGTGGCTGGAGGTTAGGCTACAATAAGTAGGTGTTTTTCAGTTCCTCATAGCTGTGGGGATTCCCCAGTTCCTGAGATTTCATTTTGAAATTCCCTCGTAACAATTGATATCCGGTAGAATCTATATAGCCACTGTGATGAGTCTTACTCTGTGGTGGCCAACAGAATGCTGCGATATTGGGAGATGATAGTGGAGCTTCTGATTTGGATGAACCCCCAGCCACCATCTTTGTTCCTTGCAAGTATTGGTAAATTTGTAATGGATGCCGAGGTGGGGATATACAAACACCGAACTGTAGCCTCCAGGCCGTATCCGGATGAGGGACTCGTAGTCGTGGGTAGCTGGTTTGGGGTAGGAGAAGGCAGGATAGTCGTAGTCAAGCCAAGGTTGAGGGGTCGAGTGGTATGGGTCGTAGAGGTCACTATCCGGGTCAAGGGTTGGAGATAGCAGCGAGGCCGGCAGAGTGCATGTGACCAGCACACGTCACAACGGTTTATGCTCCTCCTTCCTGCTAGAAGGGCTGAGCCTAAATACTAGGTTAAGCACAGCAGGCAGGAATCAGGCAACCTGTCAAGTGACTACATTTTTTCTTTGCACTGAATTTCTGGGCTACAGTATATTTGGAGTGTTGTCACATATTTACAACAGCATAACTACAACTCCTAGAATAGTTATGGGATTGATGCTTTAATAGTTACTAATCTGTAGAGCCCATTTGCTGGAATAGGTCTGAACCAGGGTATTTCCTTAGTGTAGGACTAAATAGCCCTAGAACTATAGATTCATATGTTATAGAAAGTATTTATTTATTAATTGGAACGTTTTAAAGATGGCTACCTCAGGTCACAGTTGCTGATTTAACTCGTCAGCAACCATTTTAAGCTGCAGTGTTGAACCATTTTACTGTTCTGTTGTTTCCTTTTGGCATAATTGCTGGTTCTGTTAACTTTTAGCAGACCAACATGAGTTATGTATAAAATAAATTATAATGTATAGAGCTTTCAAAACTTCCAGGACTCTTAAGTTTACAGACAAGACCTGTGAGATTTTGAAATCTCTATCAACTATATATTTGTGAAAGCACTGTATGTATGTCTGCATGGCCTGTGTCCCTAGGGGAAATCTCATTGGTCCCTTGGGCGGCCCGCCCCCGCACCTCTCATTGGCCTGAGGCGGAGTGATGGGCCAAAACACAGGCCACACACACACACAAGGCAAAACACACACACACACCCCCACCACACCTCTCTCCTCTCCCCCCCCATCACATTCACCTCCTCCTCACGCGGCTCTCCCCTCAACGGTGCTCTCCCTCACCCCCCCCACACAGAGCACGCGGCTCTCCCCTCACCCGGCGCTCTCCCTCACCCCCTCCCCCCCCCCCCACACAGAGCACGCGGCTCTCTCCTCACCCGGCGCTGTCCCTCACCCCCCCCCCCCACACAGAGCACGTGGCTCTCCCCTCACCCGGCGCTCTCCCCCCCCCACACAGAGCACGCGGCTCTCCCCTCACACAGGCCGCTCCTCCGGCTGTCTCCACCTCTCCTACGGCTGTCTCCGCCTCTCCCCGCGAGAGGCCCAGCACCTCCTCACCGGAGCGTCTCAGCCTCTCCGCGGAGGAGCCGGAGCAGGGCGGCCTGTATCCGGGGGAAGAGGAGTGCGGCCATGTGCAAGGTGAGTACACGCAGGGGAATGGCTTATTTAACGCGTCCCTGCCCTCCCTGCCCCCCTGCCCTCCCTGCCCCCCTGCCCTTTGCCCCCCCCCTGCCCTCCCTCCCCCTGCCCTTTGCCCCGCCTGCCCATTGCCACTTTGCCCCCCCTGCCCACCCTGCCCTTTACACCCCCTGCCCTCCCTCCCCCTGCCCTTTGCCCCCCCTGCCCTCCCTCCCTTTGCCCCCTGCCCTCCCTCCCTGCCCTTTGCCCCCCCGCCCCTCCCTGCCCCTTTGCCCCCCCGCCCCTCCCTGCCCCTTTGCCCCTCCCTGCCCCTTTGCCCCCCCGCCCCTCCCTGCCCCTTTGCCCCCCCGCCCCTCCCTGCCCCTTTGCCCCCCCGCCCCTCCCTGCCCCTTTGCCCCCCCCCCTCCCTGCCCCTTTGCCCCCCCCCCCCTCCCTGCCCCTTTGCCCCCCGCCCCTCCCTGCCCCTTTGCCCCCCCACCCCTCCCTGCCCCTTTGCCCCCCCGCCCCTCCCTGCCCCTTTGCCCCCCCGCCCCTCCCTGCCCCTTTGCCCCCCCGCCCCTCCCTGCCCCTTTGCCCCCCTGCCCCTCCCTGCCCCTTTGCCCCCCCGCCCCTCCCTGCCCCTTTGCCCCCCCGCCCCTCCCTGCCCCTTTGCCCCCCGCCCCTCCCTGCCCCTTTGCCCCCCGCCCCTCCCTGCCCCTTTGCCCCCCCGCCCCTTTGCCCCCCCCCCCCGCCCCTCCCTGCCCCTTTGCCCCCCCCCGTCCCTCCCTGCCCCTTTGCCCCCCCCCCCGCCCCTCCCTGCCCCTTTGCCCCCCCCGCCCCTCCCTGCCCCTTTGCCCCCCCCCGCCCCTCCCTGCCCCTTTGCCCCCCCCGCCCCTCCCTGCCCCCCTGCCCCTCCCTGCCCCTTTGCCCCTCCCTGCCCCTTTGTCCCTTTTTGTCTGACGTCTATTTTAGCAAAGCTTCCAGAATTAAAAACTGGAGCTAAAAGGAGAAACATTCCCATTAAAACAATGGCATTTCTTGACAAATGTGATGCAGAATGTTTACACTTTCCCCCCAGTTTTGCAGCTGAGAGATTTTGATTCCTTTATCAAACTGTGCAGGGTGATCTACAGCTACTATACTACATTTACACACACCCCAGCCGCTCCTCAATCACCTCCCTCTGTAGGGACTGTACCTTTTTTTAATAGTTGGTAAATTGGAGACGTATTATGTTTGTTTGCAGAAGTATTAATTGAACGGCTTTGTAATAATATATATATATTTTTTCTCAACAGGGTTGTTTTGTTAAGCTACATCACAAGCTCACATTCTTTATGACTTTGCTGTTTTGGTCATGTATTTCCGTAATTTGCTTAGAAGTAAGTTCCAATTACCTTGAAACCAAACCCTGAATGGAAAATTAGTTCAGACTGTATGTTTTAATAGCGAAAGCATTAAAATAAGCCCTTGCCTATGGCTACCAAAGCTTCCCCACTCCCCACCAAAGGAAAAAAAAACCTTTCCCTCTATTGTCACGTCATTCAGTGGTTAAATACATGTTGTGCTCGTATCCATTATAAACAAGGGTATTTACCTAGAGCTTCGGTTGTGGCTGGTGTCCTATTTATGGTCATATTGCACAATTTGTATAATATAGCCTCAGAATGTTAAATCTGTAACTCTGCTCTAGTGGAGGTATATGAAATTTAACAAGGTAACTTCCTTTCTATTATTATTTATTATTCTATTCTGGAGTCAGGAGGTGGCCATACAGTATTTGATATATGATTTCAAATGTGGAACGTGAAGGATGAAGTACATTTAAGATTGATTACTAGGGCCCCCCTATTATCTACACATCTGTCCAGACCCCCTTCAGTTTATGTAGTGTCCTATTGTAGCAATAGTACAGACATTGTAGCAGCATGTCTGAAGGAGAATAGACATTGCAATCCTGTGTTTTTTTTTTATTTTTTTATTTTATTGGTTACATATATATTGATGCACAATTGTCGTCCAACAGGTTTTGGCAGCTGTTAGCGATGGTGTATTGATGACACAAAATCCATTTCAAGATTATCGAATTCTGGATTCTGGAACATTCATATGATTAAAATGAAAAATTACCTTTCAAAATAAAATGTTTTGGTGCACTTTAAAATCCATTTTAGATTAATTATATTTTCTGTTTAAACAAATCTCTTACATTTTTGAAGCTTTATTTGAAGTGATGTATTATTTCCGTTGGTTTTTTTTGGGAGGGGGGGGGGGGGTTTAATTGAAGGAATCTTTAGGGAATATTAATCCCTTATGGCCACTGCAGTCAGACAGTATTTGGAAACCCTTTTTGCAGAAGCTTTTTTAATGTAGATATGATGTATCTGTGCCCATCTGTAATATATCCTTAGGGTGGGATTTTACACTACAACTTTGTATTTACAGTAAGGCAAAAATCAGCACAATACATGTATAGTAAAACAGAATTGGGTGAGCTCAGACCTACAACAAAGTATCGGTAACACTGAGATCTATATTAAATACTTCATGGAGTATGCAGCTAGGTAAAGGGAATAGACCATACATTTATGAACAACAAATGCAAAAAACCTGCGCTGCTCCTCCCAAATTGGCTAGAACTTTTAGTGAATCTTACATTATGATCTAAAGTCTTCTAACAAGGAGTTAATTAGATGCAACGTTTGATTTAAAAAAAAAAAAAAAAAACTATTTCATCCTGGTAAATTTGTCATGGTAAACTCCATTTAAGTAGGTACTTTTACTAAATATATAATATTTCTTATTGTCCTATGTACTAAAAAAAATCTTCACTATTACAAGAGAGGGTAGTAGGCTGGGACCAAATAAGAGAACATGTGGAATATGTGACAGTGCCTAAAGGGGTTCAATGAACACATAAATACTTCAATCTGCAATTCAATGCAATTAAAACTGGCAACAATAAAATTTCCTTCGCATTATCAAGGGGAAATTGTGCGTGCCTTAGTGGCAAGTAATCATATGCACGCATTATACAGCATTGTGCACACATTATCGGGAAAAACTCTCACATTCCGCTGAACTTTTCTCACTGCAGATATGATAGATCATGTCCATCTGTAACACCTATCAAGAGGGTGGGGTTTTATTGTAAAATGTATTTACAGTAAAGCAAAAATCCGCTGAATACACATGCCGCATTGTGCTGTTTTCAAGTGTAAATAAAAATGACAGAGAATGTTAATGAAAAATGTTAGAGGAGCATTCTGCGGAATGGGACATTTCCTTTATAGCGTTTTGAATATGGCACATTGCATAGATTTTTTCACTTGCTGTAAATGGGGAGACTCTGCGGTAAAATTCTGCCCTGCTGTTATTGGAGGAACATGCATACATTATATCTGCAGTGAGAAGTTTTTAGGAATAGTAGATTTTTTTCCCCCCGCTAAGTTATTGAAAATGACACATGATACAGCATTGTGTTTTTGGGCTTATGTTTTGCCCTACTGTAAATGTAGAATTCTACAGTAAGTTCCTACCATACTGATATGTTGGGGGCATGGCTACATCATATCTTCTGTGAGAATTTCAGCGGAATGGGAGCATTCTTTCCGCTACTTTATAGGAAACTGCCTATAATGCGGAATATGTTTGCAGCAGACTTTTGCCTTACTATGATGGGACATTCTACAGTAAAATCCCACCATAAGGCTGCGGTCACTGCCACAGCGCACGGCTCGGCGTGCGCTGTGCGTGTAAGCACCGCCCCTCAATGGGGAAGAGCCCAGTACGCACCTTCACGCTGAAGGTGCAGCCGCGCCGTGCTGCAAGGTTTTTTCAACTCAATGAAATTTGAGTTCAAACCTTGCGACGGAGGCGTGGCCACGCCCCCACCGGCGGTTCACCCAATGAGGGCAAACCAGCTGCATGACGTAATGGCAACGCCCCTGCAAATCCGTGACCACGCCCCCTCCCATCGCAAGCTTCTCTCTCTCCTGGAGACCGCAGATCGCGGTTAGCGCTGTGCATGCGCCGCCCCCCCTGCCGGGCGCGCGTGTCACAGACTTTACTGGGATTGCAGCCTTAATATGATATAGCAATGCTCCTCTGTAAAATATACTTGCAATGAGTTTTGGGGAATGAGAATTTTTCTTTACACTTGAAAACGGTAAATAATCCGGTATCATGTTTTCAGAGGATTTTTGCCTTGGAGTAAATAATTAAAAAAAAAATTATAATGGACACATCTGCAGTGAGACTTTTTCTTTAAGGTATTGAAAAAGGCGCACAATGCTTGTGATTTCGAATTATTTGTCTTATTGTAAATGTAAAATGCCACCATACTAATGTAAGTGCGGAGCGTGGATGCATTGTAATCTGCAGTGAGAAAAGTTCAGCGGAATGTGTTTCTAAATACTGTCTTGCAGTGTGACCAGCCGTTTGTACCAGCCTGATGGCATGACTGCAGTCTCCTGGTCCAGGGGCCACTCTTGTGGGGATGTCTAGTATTCTCTATGGGGCAGGCTTACTTAAACCTCATGTCCTTGCAAGGACAGGGTAACAAATCGGCAGGGTAACAAATCGAAGGAGTCCAGACTCTGGGCGCCAGGGACTTTTGTAAAACAGCTTAACTCTCTTTATTGAACAGTATCTCTACAATACTAATCCATAAAACAGGTTCCAACATCTCCATCTGGTGATTTTCCCCTCCGCCTCTACCAGAGTAGGCTCCTAATGCTTGTGATCCTCCTGTTACAGAGACTGAAAACCCTTTTTAACTAGAAGCGGTCAGGCCTAGCCTACTCCTCTCAAGCTATTAAGGGTCTGCTTTTGAGGTCTTTGACTTGGGCCTCTCTATCCAGATGCACTGGCATTGCTTAACTGAAATAAAAAATAAAGAACTATAGAAGCCTAACTAAAGTGAAGTAACCAGAGCAATGGATGGAGCTATTTATGCTTTCTGTTCTGTCCCCTGTATGATATTTCTTTGCCTGGCTGCAGTTCCCTTAGCCTTAGTTGCTACTGTGTAACTCCCATAGCTGCCTTGTTAGCCTGTTGCCCCGGAAAACCCCCCTTTACTCTGTGAGTTGGACTGCCCCTCATCACCTTGCTACTTGGTGCAGTCCCTGTCCTTTTCCTGCTTGCATAGGCAAGCATTCTTCCTTTTCAAGCCAGCAGCCATTGTTAGTAGTAATACCTGACACTTTTTGTTTTGTTGTATTTCAATAAAAGTCTACAGAAGCTTAAAGGAAGGACTGAGCATGAACAGGGGAAGAGTTTAGCTGCCTGTTTCAACTCATTAGCCACGGTGAGCCTGGGACAGAACACTTTCTATAATTAGGCTTTCTCCTCCCCTTTGTGAATGTATGGGCGTGGCATAGCTGACTCAAATCGCTTAATCCATATAATTAACCTCCTGGGCAATAATACCAGGCAGTCACAATTTATAATCTGTAGAAATGTATTCCCCCACCCCCATATATAGATGATTTATATTTGAGCATTTACAAATGTGTTTTCTTGTTTCCAACATGGCAATATCCTTTATCTACTAAAATGGCCTTTACACAGTAGTCAAAGTGCATTCAAAAGTAGTGGTCCTGTCTGATTTTTAAATACATTCTAAACCTATTAACAAGTGGGGGGTAATCTCTTACCTTCATATTGGGGTAAAAATGTATAACAAATTAGGAAAAGAGAATCAACTTTTTGTCAAACAAACTGGAACTATAGATTTGTAAGTAGAAGCAAAAGTAGTGGCATTCTGAACCTTTGTCTGCCTACCATAAATCATGATATAATAGTTTGAGTACAGTTCTGAAAATATATTTTACCTGTTTACAAATTGCCTGGAAGGGTGTTTTTCTTGTGTGGAATCATTGCAGTCCTGCAATAGGGAACCCCTCATATTATCATATTTTTGTTTTGTATATTTTGTGTTTCGAGTTGAGGGAGGATTTTCAGAGGAGATTATTACAATGAAAACAGTGATTATGTTTAATAGATTATTGTGGAAAAGTGTGCTATAAAAAAAAAAGTAATACGAAAGTATTCAAAAGAGTCTTAAATATTACAGCAAGGATAACCCTGTACATAATTTTTTTAAAAGGTAATTAAAAATAATTTAATAACATTTGAATTACATTTTAGATTTGGGAATATGTATGACAATAGTCTGCTAGAGGATGGTAATTCCAGCATCACTACATCACTGTCCAAATCATTACCACACCATAACAATCATTGTCAGTCATCCATTGGTTCTACAAATTGCCAATAAAATGTAAATATTGTTGACAATAAGTTGCAAATATTTTCCAAAATACATTTATTCAAAGTTCCTACCACATTTAAGCTTAATAGGCTGCTCATATCTGTGGCGGTAGGCGTAGCCGACCTTCATTAATAAAGGGGGAGCCCGGCTGGCTGCCTCTGAAACCATATGGTATGGGCTGAGAGTGTCAGCTCTTGTGTCCAAATGTTGGTTCTCTGTGTTTTAAAACTGCAATGTATTATGTTTGTCCTCTGTTTTAAACCCAGGTTGGTGACAAAAGGCAGTGTGAATTAGCATGTGAATTACATGTGGATTAGCATTTCAATGCCCCAGCTCAGAAAGGGTTTCCAAGCCCAAATCTCCCCCAATTTATTTCCCTTATAAGTATAAGGTTCCCCAAAGTATATTATGTAAGGAAGTGTACTTTATATTGTGTTTTAATGTTTACTATAAGGTTCTATACAGAAAGCACAGGCATATGGTTAATATGCTGGCTAGTTTTCATAGATTCCATAGTTCAAAGAGGAGAGGAATGGCAGAGGGGGGAAACCATTTGGTGAGCAGGATGTTCAGATTGGGATGTCTTTGTTTTACTAGACACCGCGGAGCCAGGGAAAAAACGGCCCTGGATGTCAGAACTGATAAGCAAGGTTTCTATTGGCAAGTTTTGAATTTATCCCTCCTATCAGGGAATGCGTAATTTCAATCCCTGCTTTAATTGGCTATTACACTCCTCAATGATTTAGATAGGAATTCAGCCTATGTAAGAGCGTGCAGTAAAAGCAGCTCTCTCTCTCTTTTTCCTGTTGGAGATCTGAAGACAAGCAGCTGCTGGCAGGCTTCTCTCCATTTGCTTCTGTGAAAGAGCTATTCACAAATGGAAGCATGGGGAGGCCTAGCCAGCAGGCTGGATTTCGGTCCAGGAGTCCAGAACCAAGGTCCTATCAAGGTAAGCCTTTGCTGAACAGGCGCCTTGCCACTAGGAAAGGGTAGATCTCTTCCCCAGACCCCCGTAAGTGTGTATATTGTCTGTTTCTTGTATTTCTGTGTGTTTCCGAGGTCCTGTCCGAATAAACCGCAATTTATTTTACTGCCTGTTTTGCCTTGTGACTGATCCCTTAAATATAAATGTGTATTTGGCCTGCCCTCCCGTGACAATATCCTAATGCAGCAGGGGGGGGGGGGGGGGGGGGAAGAGTAACTTTCCTTCCATCCGGCAGCACCATGGATAATAGACTCCATGAGGTAGGACAGGAAGAAGTTTTCACCTGTCCTATATATGGTACCTCCCTCTTTACCTGTGCAGTGGTTTTTCCTGCCCTACCTCATTGTTCAAGCTTGTGTTGGGATTCTAGTTGTATTATTTTTATGAGTCTCCCTCAGGGGGTCTGAGACGAACAGGTAACCACCTAACGGTAGGTTAGATGGGTAAAAAGGAGTCAAGGACACTCAATCCTGGGCAGGAAGGGGCCAACTCACGTGTCCCTTGCTTACCTCTGGGAGTTGGTACAATGATGTTAGCTGGTATTGAGCTTCCTCATGGGTTTTTCCAAAATTCGGTAGGATTCCCCTCTATTTAAAGGTCCCGCTAGTACCGTTCTACAATGTCCGTCACGGCGCACTCCCACGTCGCGGACATCACGGCATTCTCCAACATCGATGATGTCACAGCGCACGCGAGTGCTGGATGTTTACAGTTGTTCCCACGGCAACCCTCACTTGCCATCTACCAGTAATGGAGACACAGAATGTCAGCACGCTCCCCATGAAGGGAGTGTGTTAATCTTTAACACAATGGTTGTGGATGAAGGTTAAACGATGGAACAATAGCAATACAATATAAAAAAAGCAATGCATATCCAGAAATACTAAACAATAAGGCTTCTAAAATATAAAAAGACCAAGTGTTAGTATACTGGCATAAAAATCCTTACTGCAAAAATTACATCCAGTATATTAAAATGTAACCCACTTTAATATATTAAAAGGACAACTATATCTAGGTGTCAAATTTTTGTTTAAAAACGAATTTCATAGAATGATATATTAAAAAAATTATAAAATGGCTAATAATGCTACCAGATTATTACCAGGTTTCTCCTTGAGAAAGCGCCACAGTTGGCGTGAAATGCGTGGGAGGAGGCGTTTTCTTCTGTTTTGTCCGTTTTTTTTAATGTCGTTTATAAATGGATTTTAATTTTTAAAGCTGGTAAGTTTCCACTAATTCTTCATCCTTGAGCGGCAGTGACATCAATCCCTTTGCTTGTTGTACTCATTTCAATCGACGGACGCCTTCGGGGGACACGGAGGTGAGCCTGCATGTGAACAATCAAGCAGACTCACTGTAGCAGGATTAGAGAGAAGGCGGTGTTTCATGGTGACTGTGCTACTCCACACCAGAGCCTTTGGAAATGTGGGGTGAGGACTGTTGAAGCACATACGGAGGTACACATTGCAGTGGGGGATTACTCACTCTATGTAATTACCATGTTTTTGCTCCTTTCCTTTATTACACACCCCCTACAGCGTCTCCATATATCTCCCAGTTCCTGACTCTACATCCCTTCAACCCGTCCGGAGCTCCACTATTTACACTACAATTCTACTCTATATCTTACTCTACAACTACTATCTTTGAGCTGATATACATTTTTTTTTTCCCTTTGTGTACCATTTGACACTCAAATGTGACGTCACAGGCCTTATGTAAGGCCTGTTCTATCTCATTTGAGCCCAAGAAGACGACGGGACAACATCCGCCCCTAATTGGATTACAATATACGGATGAAACTAAAGAAGGAAAACACAAATATAACTTTTTTCACTACGGACTGTGATATAAAACCTGACAGCAGAGGAGGGTTATTTGCCACATTTAAAACTTTAAGGTGTTTCCTTCTCCTGTGTGGTTTCCATATTAATATTTCTAAGTATTCTTGAATTCAGTGATTGTATTTGTGTCCATCACTTTTTTTCTGGAGTGTTGCTCCATGCATTTACTGCTACTATCGTTAGGAAATACTTCCCTCACTCTACTCCTGAGTCTACCACACTTATATGCTTGTTTGTCATTTGCTTATGAAGCTTAGAGATTTCATTACTCATAATCACCTCGATAAGACAATTCAGCTTGACCGCATGATTTATGGTGTTGGGTCTTGGCTCCTCCACGGCTTCTGAAATGGCAATAAATGATGTGATGATGTAGCACTCTTCTATACACTTTTGTCAAATGAGAGAGTCTGCACAAACTTCTTTAAAAAACTTCAAGCTTTATTTCCATATATTAAAAATAGATAATTAGATCAAAGGGTGGGGGGGAAAAAACAGCCTAACGTGTTTTAAGCTGCACACATCGCTTCATCAAAGGCTCAACTAAGTTACGAAGGAACCAGAAGTATATATATATTCTAATTTTTAAAAACACAATCTAAAATAATTAAGCATATAGAGTCTAACCCATAGGGGCCTATTCACTAAACTTCATTAAGTGCATTCATGCTGGTTAAGTGCCCTTTTCAAGCGATTTTGCATGTGTAGCACCTTTACCCCCACCCTCTGTGAGATTGGGTCACTACCTGTATGTTTCTTAGTGCTGTGCATACCTGTGAGGCAACAGGAGGGCTCTGAGTTGCTCCACGATGGTTTGGGGAGAATCAAGGCAGGCTGTTAGGGTGCTTCATTCTCTTTGACAGCGCCTCCAGTTAGCGAGGATCCTGGGTTTGCAGGATGGACCATGCTGACACTACTTTATCCCAAGGCAGTGAATCACACAAGCATATGGTTCAATGGATGTTTATTGCATAATCCAGGTCTCACAGCATGCCTTGCTTCCTCTGGAAGGATATATTAAGGCTTGAGGCCCATCTAGGTTCCCTTCTGGTGCTCCTCCGGTGTCCCCTTGTGGGATACAGGGTAGTTGTTGTCACTCCACATGGGGAGGAAAGAGACACAATGATTTCTGGGAGAGTGCCAGTATATACCCTGGGGGGTTGGGCTTGTAACCCTGCCCCATTACAGGGCAGGTCTCATACTGACAGACGTCACATCACTGCATGTTACCCAGCCATTATACTCCCCCAGGCAGACACCCTCAAGTTGTTGCTAGGCCCGCCCTTGGATACAGTAAGTGTCTCCAAGGCTGCAATAGCAAACTAGGCCTTCATGAAGACTTAACCCCTCCAGTGCCTGTCCCTAGCAGGACTTATACTGTTGGGGACCAAAGGAAAAAGGTAGCGGCTGTAGGCTATGCTACACGTGTAGCTACTCACAAAACATCAATCACACTTAAACTGCTATTCACTAAGCTCCTAGATGCATATGGCACCATAAAAAACTTGCATTATTTTCTCTCAATCTAAAGGGTAGCAAGATCGGAATCGCGATTTGCATATCACAGAGTTTATTTTATTTTTATTGCATGGGATTTAATCCGGGGGTCTCTGGAGATGACCCGCATTCATTTCAGCTCTGGAGAACCCTGGATTCAATCCTAGGTAAGAAAAATAATATTGCAGCCAGCTTCAATACCTTAGTGGCTAACCGCTAAGGTAATGAAGAGGTTAAATAGCAGGAACTGCTTTGTTGTTGGTAGAGGGGGGTGGGTGAAGGTGGTAGTTACCCCAGGGTGGGTGTTTAGGTCTCCCGGGAGGGTTGCAGTAGGAGTTAACAACCCCTTCCTTACCTTAGTGGTTACAACCGCTAAGGTAATGAAGGGGTTCACCCCTCATGCTACGAAAAGATTGTTAAATTGTGCATTATGAGCTGTAACAAACAGTTTTGATACAGTAAACTGTGTATCTCACTTTTCTATATGTGTAATATGTAATCAACACTTGCAGTTAAGTAAATAAATATTAGAAGAATTACAGTAAATATATTATTTGACAGAATATGAAAGTGCTAACAAAAAAAACCAAATTGACTTTTCTACATGGTTACAACACTTACATCTCTGGATTGGTCAACCAGCACAGTGCAGACCATTTCTATGTTTCAAATAAATTTGATGATCACTGTACTAGGAGAAAAGCAGGGGGTTATCTTGCTCTGCCAAAATAATAATAGTGAAGAGGGTACTTCCTTGGATAAACGTATCAAAGAGTAATTGTGTGATTTGTGCAAGCACAGAAGGGGAAAATCCTACACACCTTCAAATGCTAAACAAGATAAGTTAAAAAGTAACCTTTAAAGCTGCAGTTCAGTCAATATCCTGCATGTGTGTTTTTTTTTTAATAAATCAGTTCTGTACTGTGAGAAAATACTTGTAGCATTTTCTTTTTTTTTTAAAACAACTTTGAAAGACAATTTTTAATGTATTCTAATGTAATGAGCATTTTTGTTTCTATAGCAACCCTTTAGAAAGGCACAACCCCTTCCTTTTTTATAACAGGCTCTGGCACACCCCTTTGTGAGTCCTGCCCCCTCCACAGCCGTGCATGTGCATGTGCATGAGCACAAATGTATCACTCATTGCCTGGTCACATGATCTTCCCCCAGAACTGACAGAGCAGCAGCAGAAAAGGAGAGTAGCTCAGAATTAATTAATTAAACCTTATTCCATTGCACTTGTGTAGTTAATGTTAAATATTAACAACTCATTTAAAATCAAATCTGTATATATCATACTGTAAACAATATGTATATTTAATTTTGTGTGTATTTGAATGTGTACAATTCAATGTGTGTGTTATTAAAATTAATAATGGCTTGTTCTTGTATAGCGCTGCTAGTTTTACATAGCACTTTACAGAGACATTTTGCAGGCACAGGGCCCTGCGGAGCTTAGGTGTGTATGTATGTGTTTGTATGATATAGATATATGTGCACACGCACGCATATACATGCACACATACACATGTGCACACGCACACATACACATGCGCACACATACATGCACACACACACACATATACACACACACACGAACATGCGCACGCATACATGCGCACATGCACATGAACATGCGCACACGCACTTATACACACACAAACATGCGCACACGCACACATAAACATGTGCATATGCACACAAACATGCGCACACATACATAGACACGCACACACAGTGTGTATGTATATGTGTGTATATATTTATGGTATTGCTTGACCTGAGGAAGAGAGGAAAACACTTGAAAGCTTGTCCCATGACACAAATTCTTGGTCCAAATAAAAAAAGGTATCAACAAATACTGAAGAACTCATATATTCTGGTGTGTATGTGTGTGTGTGTGTGTGTGTGTGTGTGTGTATGGATATATAGCGAA